>NW_027325964.1:1490866-1552144 GCF_048594095.1 Paramormyrops kingsleyae | reverse complement strand
TGCGATATGCTTTGTAAAACAGTTACTTTGAAATCTTAAGTAATGCATTGTCTAAAAAGCGTAAAGTACTTACGAAGTGCTGGGGGAAAACTTCAAATTGAAGATGTACCAATTCGGCTGCTTCTCTGCCCCGTCCCGAATAAACACTAATGAGGAAAGTTAGCTTGCTGCTCACTTATAGGCACGCCCCCGCCCGCGCGCCACCCCCCGTGAAAGAAAATGCTGGCGCAAAGCCCTGAAATACAATTTTGGGTGACTTTCAATGGATACCTCGAGAGAAGTCCCAGAAACCCCTATATATGGCCACGAAGGGCAGAATGTCCTCTTTCACATGCATTTCCAATTATCCTTTTAAGTCGCTCCTACGTCGAGTTATACGCTAATTCATTATGTGGTATTGTCTTTGACCGTAATATAAATGTTTAAACTACATGATGTCTAAGTATGTGGACCGATAATATCCAGACTAGGCAAATCTGTAGTAAGTGTTATACTTGAAATAATTTCAAATTTCAAATTCTAATTAAAGTTCGCGCGCTACTCACTACCCCCACCAAACACCCCCCCCCCCCCCCCTCCCCACCCAGTGAAAGAAAATGCTGACGCAATGCCCTAAATTGCAATTTTCGGTGATTTTGCATAGATACGTGGGGAAAAGTCTGAGACCCATATATGTCCACTTTGGTATGCATTTCAAATTATCCTTTTAGGTCGCTCCTCCGTACAGTTATACGCTAAATGATTTTGTGTACCCTAACCCCCGTCATATAAATGTTTGACCTCCGTAATGTCTTCATGAAGCTCGAGGGGGCCCGCTGTATCGCGGATTTTTCTGTGGAACATATGTAATATATATGTCATTTTCTATCGCGGAAATCTGCGGTTGTATAGTGATCTTTTTTTTTTTTTTACATCCTGCCTGTATAGTGTACTTTGCAGCCTATTCATAACAAACCATGCGGTTTTCAGCAGACACAACGTGTGCTAGACAAAAATTCGGTAGAACAATATTATAATTTATAATAACTAACATATACGTAACATTTAAGCAATACACTAGTAAATAATAAAACACATCTGCTACATACAGGAATACGTAGCCATGCAGTCACGATTCAATGCGAAATGAACATACGCTTCTCATTTGTCACTACGCATATGCTAGACAAGAGTTATTTAGAACAATACGTATTATGAGTTATAACTATAACATGTTATAGTTATAATATAAATATATATATATATAAACATATTATTCTTATAAGTTATTCATATCCTTAGGTGGAGGACATTGCAGTTGATGATGAGCTCTTGTATGACTATGGGGTCAGGAGGAGGTCCTTTGCTGGCGAAGGACTGGACCTGAACTGGATGTGATACAGTAGATGTCCAGTAGATGGCACTCTTACATTATCAATGCATGCGTGTATGGATTTCACCAGTAAACGTTATAAAAGGTATTTCCAGGTCGTGACCAATCATGTATTTCAAAGACACCACACCTGTGTACACATCCAACACAATACATTGGTGTTACTTACTTTAGCCTGTTGGTTCATGGCGGACTAGTCCTAACCCTAAGAGTAATTTAACCATAGGTTCTCAAACTTAACCACCCCCTGATTCTAACCCTGATTCTAAGGGTAATATAACCCTTAGGCATCAGTGCGGGAAAGGGACTGGGACTTTGCCACTTAACCCCGTCGTTCTAGCGCCACCAGGAGGCCACTTGGAGAACGCAGCGACTTGGAGACCGGGCACTTGCAGATTCTGAACCGGCACTGCCTGGGAGACGCGTGTACCAAATTCCAAGTCTCTGGAGCCGACGGTGCCTCAGAAATTAAACTGAGAATTAAAGTTGAGAACCAGAGATGCAGCAACACATGTGTTGCTGGGACTCTGATATGGGGAAAAAGGAGCTCGGCCTTGTCAAATGCTCATAACTTTTAACTGGAATGACTGACAAGCATGAAACTTGGCATACTCCCTCATACATACATCTAGTTGACGCATGCCAAATTTCAGACCCCTGGCTCGTAGGCTTCAGCCGTGACGGACCCCCCAAATCATTATGAGGCCATTAGCTCCCTTACATTAGACATTTAAAATTACACCAGACAAGTTCTCTAAGGTGTGGGCTCATGAAATTTTGCATACTCCCTCATACATACATCTAGTTGACGCATGCCAAATTTCAGACCCCTGGCTCGTAGGCTTCAGCCGTGACGGACCCCCCAAATCATTATGAGGCCATTAGCTCCCTTACATTAGACATTTAAAATTACACCAGACAAGTTCTCTAAGGCGTGGGCTCATGAAATTTTGCATACTCCCTCATACATACATCTAGTTGACGCATGCCAAATTTCAGACCCCTGGCTCGTAGGCTTCAGCCGTGACGGACCACCCAATTAATTTATGAGGCCTTTAGCTCCCTTACATTAGACATTTAAAATTACACCAGACAAGTTCTCTAAGGCGTGGGCTCATGAAATTTTGCATACTCCCTCATACATACATCTAGTTGACGCATGCCAAATTTCAGACCCCTGGCTCGTAGGCTTCAGCCGTGACGGACCCCCCAAATCATTATGAGGCCATTAGCTCCCTTACATTAGACATTTAAAATTACACCAGACAAGTTCTCTAAGGCGTGGGCTCATGAAATTTTGCATACTCCCTCATACATACATCTAGTTGACGCATGCCAAATTTCAGACCCCTGGCTCGTAGGCTTCAGCCGTGACGGACCCCCCAAATCATTATGAGGCCATTAGCTGCCTTACATTAGACATTTAAAATTACACCAGACAAGTTCTCTAAGGCGTGGGCTCATGAAATTTTGCATACTCCCTCATACATACATCTAGTTGACGCATGCCAAATTTCAGACCCCTGGCTCGTAGGCTTCAGCCGTGACGGACCACCCAAATCATTATGAGGCCATTAGCTGCCTTACATTAGACATTTAAAATTACACCAGACAAGTTCTCTAAGGCGTGGGCTCATGAAATTTTGCATACTCCCTCATACATACATCTAGTTGACGCATGCCAAATTTCAGACCCCTGGCTCGTAGGCTTCAGCCGTGACGGACCCCCCAAATCATTATGAGGCCATTAGCTCCCTTACATTAGACATTTAAAATTACACCAGACAAGTTCTCTAAGGCGTGGGCTCATGAAATTTTGCATACTCCCTCATACATACATCTAGTTGACGCATGCCAAATTTCAGACCCCTGGCTCGTAGGCTTCAGCCGTGACGGACCCCCCAAATCATTATGAGGCCATTAGCTCCCTTAAATTAGACATTTGAAATTACACCAGACAAGTTCTCTAAGGCGTGGGCTCATGAAATTTTGCAAACTCCCTCATACATAGATCTAGTTGACGCATGCCAAATTTCAGACCCCTGGCTCGTAGGCTTCAGCCGTGACGGACCCCCCAAGTCCTTTATGAGGCCTTTAGCTCCCTTAAACTAGACATTTGAAATTACACCAGACAAGTTCTCTAAGGCGTGGGCTCATGAAATTTTGCAAACTCCCTCATACATACATCTAGTTGACGCATGCCAAATTTCAGACCCCTGGCTCGTAGGCTTCAGCCGTGACGGACCCCCCTAGTCCTTTATGAGGCCTTTAGCTCCCTTAAATTAGACATTTAAAATTACACCAGACAAGTTCTCTAAGGCGTGGGCTCATGAAATTTTGCAAACTCCCTCATACATACATCTAGTTGACGCATGCCAAATTTCAGACCCCTGGCTCGTAGGCTTCAGCCGTGACGGACCCCCCAAGTCCTTTATGAGGCCTTTAGCTCCCTTAAACTAGACATTTGAAATTACACCAGACAAGTTCTCTAAGGCGTGGGCTCATGAAATTTTGCAAACTCCCTCATACATAGATCTAGTTGACGCATGCCAAATTTCAGACCCCTGGCTCGTAGGCTTCAGCCGTGACGGACCCCCCTAGTCCTTTATGAGGCCTTTAGCTCCCTTAAATTAGACATTTAAAATTACACCAGACAAGTTCTCTAAGGCGTGGGCTCATGAAATTTTGCAAACTCCCTCATACATACATCTAGTTGACGCATGCCAAATTTCAGACCCCTGGCTCGTAGGCTTCAGCCGTGACGGACCCCCCAAGTCCTTTATGAGGCCTTTAGCTCCCTTAGACATTTAAAATTACACAAGACAAGTTCTCTAAGGCGTGGGCTCATGAAATTTTGCAAACTCCCTCATACATAGATCTAGTTGACGCATGCCAAATTTCAGACCCCTGGCTCGTAGGCTTCAGCCGTGACGGACCCCCCAAGTCCTTTATGAGGCCTTTAGCTCCCTTAGACATTTAAAATTACACAAGACAAGTTCTCTAAGGCGTGGGCTCATGAAATTTTGCAAACTCCCTCATACATACATCTAGTTGACGCATGCCAAATTTCAGACCCCTGGCTCGTAGGCTTCAGCCGTGACGGACCCCCCAAGTCCTTTATGAGGCCTTTAGCTCCCTTAAACTAGACATTTAAAATTACACCAGACAAGTTCTCTAAGGCGTGGGCTCATGAAATTTTGCAAACTCCCTCATACATAGATCTAGTTGACGCATGCCAAATTTCAGACCCCTGGCTCGTAGGCTTCAGCCGTGACGGACCCCCCAAGTCCTTTATGAGGCCTTTAGCTCCCTTAAACTAGACATTTAAAATTACACCAGACAAGTTCTCTAAGGCGTGGGCTCATGAAATTTTGCAAACTCCCTCATACATAGATCTAGCTGACGCATGCCAAATTTCAGACCCCTGGCTCGTAGGCTTCAGCCGTGACGGACCCCCCAAGTCCTTTATGAGGCCTTTAGCTCCCTTAAACTAGACATTTGAAATTACACCAGACAAGTTCTCTAAGGCGTGGGCTCATGAAATTTTGCAAACTCCCTCATACATACATCTAGTTGACGCATGCCAAATTTCAGACCCCTGGCTCGTAGGCTTCAGCCGTGACGGACCCCCCTAGTCCTTTATGAGGCCTTTAGCTCCCTTAAATTAGACATTTAAAATTACACCAGACAAGTTCTCTAAGGCGTGGGCTCATGAAATTTTGCAAACTCCCTCATACATACATCTAGTTGACGCATGCCAAATTTCAGACCCCTGGCTCGTAGGCTTCAGCCGTGACGGACCCCCCAAGTCCTTTATGAGGCCTTTAGCTCCCTTAAACTAGACATTTGAAATTACACCAGACAAGTTCTCTAAGGCGTGGGCTCATGAAATTTTGCAAACTCCCTCATACATAGATCTAGTTGACGCATGCCAAATTTCAGACCCCTGGCTCGTAGGCTTCAGCCGTGACGGACCCCCCTAGTCCTTTATGAGGCCTTTAGCTCCCTTAAATTAGACATTTAAAATTACACCAGACAAGTTCTCTAAGGCGTGGGCTCATGAAATTTTGCAAACTCCCTCATACATACATCTAGTTGACGCATGCCAAATTTCAGACCCCTGGCTCGTAGGCTTCAGCCGTGACGGACCCCCCAAGTCCTTTATGAGGCCTTTAGCTCCCTTAGACATTTAAAATTACACAAGACAAGTTCTCTAAGGCGTGGGCTCATGAAATTTTGCAAACTCCCTCATACATAGATCTAGTTCACGCATGCCAAATTTCAGACCCCTGGCTCGTAGGCTTCAGCCGTGACGGACCCCCCAAGTCCTTTATGAGGCCTTTAGCTCCCTTAGACATTTAAAATTACACAAGACAAGTTCTCTAAGGCGTGGGCTCATGAAATTTTGCAAACTCCCTCATACATACATCTAGTTGACGCATGCCAAATTTCAGACCCCTGGCTCGTAGGCTTCAGCCGTGACGGACCCCCCAAGTCCTTTATGAGGCCTTTAGCTCCCTTAAACTAGACATTTAAAATTACACCAGACAAGTTCTCTAAGGCGTGGGCTCATGAAATTTTGCAAACTCCCTCATACATAGATCTAGTTGACGCATGCCAAATTTCAGACCCCTGGCTCGTAGGCTTCAGCCGTGACGGACCCCCCAAGTCCTTTATGAGGCCTTTAGCTCCCTTAAACTAGACATTTAAAATTACACCAGACAAGTTCTCTAAGGCGTGGGCTCATGAAATTTTGCAAACTCCCTCATACATAGATCTAGCTGACGCATGCCAAATTTCAGACCCCTGGCTCGTAGGCTTCAGCCGTGACGGACCCCCCAAGTCCTTTATGAGGCCTTTAGCTCCCTTAAATTAGACATTTGAAATTACACCAGACAAGTTCTCTAAGGCGTGGGCTCATGAAATTTTGCAAACTCCCTCATACATAGATCTAGTTGACGCATGCCAAATTTCAGACCCCTGGCTCGTAGGCCTCAGCCGTGACGGACCCCCAAGTCCTTTATGAGGCCTTTAGCTCCCTTAAACTAGACATTTAAAATTACACCAGACAAGTTCTCTAAGGCGTGGGCTCATGAAATTTTGCAAACTCCCTCATACATAGATCTAGTTGACGCATGCCAAATTTCAGACCCCTGGCTCGTAGGCTTCAGCCGTGACGGACCCCCCAAGTCCTTTATGAGGCCTTTAGCTCCCTTAAATTAGACATTTGAAATTACACCAGACAAGTTCTCTAAGGCGTGGGCTCATGAAATTTTGCAAACTCCCTCATACATAGATCTAGTTGACGCATGCCAAATTTCAGACCCCTGGCTCGTAGGCTTCAGCCGTGACGGACCCCCCAAGTCCTTTATGAGGCCTTTAGCTCCCTTAGACATTTAAAATTACACAAGACAAGTTCTCTAAGGCGTGGGCTCATGAAATTTTGCAAACTCCCTCATACATAGATCTAGTTGACGCATGCCAAATTTCAGACCCCTGGCTCGTAGGCTTCAGCCGTGACGGACCCCCCAAGTCCTTTATGAGGCCTTTAGCTCCCTTAGACATTTAAAATTACACAAGACAAGTTCTCTAAGGCGTGGGCTCATGAAATTTTGCAAACTCCCTCATACATAGATCTAGTTGATGCATGCCAAATTTCAGACCCCTGGCTCGTAGGCTTCAGCCGTGACGGACCCCCCAAGTCCTTTATGAGGCCTTTAGCTCCCTTAGACATTTAAAATTACACAAGAAAAGTTCTCTAAGGCGTGGGCTCATGAAATTTTGCAAACTCCCTCATACATAGATCTAGTTGACGCATGCCAAATTTCAGACCCCTGGCTCGTAGGCTTCAGCCGTGACGGACCCCCCAAGTCCTTTATGAGGCCTTTAGCTCCCTTAAATTAGACATTTAAAATTACACCAGACAAGTTCTCTAAGGCGTGGGCTCATGAAATTTTGGAAACTCCCTCATACATAGATCTAGTTGACGCATGCCAAATTTCAGACCCCTGGCTCGTAGGCTTCAGCCGTGACGGACCCCCCTAGTCCTTTATGAGGCCTTTAGCTCCCTTAAATTAGACATTTAAAATTACACCAGACAAGTTCTCTAAGGCGTGGGCTCATGAAATTTTGCAAACTCCCTCATACATACATCTAGTTGACGCATGCCAAATTTCAGACCCCTGGCTCGTAGGCTTCAGCCGTGACGGACCCCCCAAGTCCTTTATGAGGCCTTTAGCTCCCTTAAACTAGACATTTGAAATTACACCAGACAAGTTCTCTAAGGCGTGGGCTCATGAAATTTTGCAAACTCCCTCATACATAGATCTAGTTGACGCATGCCAAATTTCAGACCCCTGGCTCGTAGGCTTCAGCCGTGACGGACCCCCCAAGTCCTTTATGAGGCCTTTAGCTCCCTTAGACATTTAAAATTACACAAGACAAGTTCTCTAAGGCGTGGGCTCATGAAATTTTGCAAACTCCCTCATACATAGATCTAGTTGACGCATGCCAAATTTCAGACCCCTGGCTCGTAGGCTTCAGCCGTGACGGACCCCCCAAGTCCTTTATGAGGCCTTTAGCTCCCTTAGACATTTAAAATTACACAAGACAAGTTCTCTAAGGCGTGGGCTCATGAAATTTTGCAAACTCCCTCATACATAGATCTAGTTGACGCATGCCAAATTTCAGACCCCTGGCTCGTAGGCTTCAGCCGTGACGGACCCCCCAAGTCCTTTATGAGGCCTTTAGCTCCCTTAAACTAGACATTTAAAATTACACCAGACAAGTTCTCTAAGGCGTGGGCTCATGAAATTTTGCAAACTCCCTCATACATACATCTAGTTGACGCATGCCAAATTTCAGACCCCTGGCTCGTAGGCTTCAGCCGTGACGGACCCCCCAAGTCCTTTATGAGGCCTTTAGCTCCCTTAGACATTTAAAATTACACAAGACAAGTTCTCTAAGGCGTGGGCTCATGAAATTTTGCAAACTCCCTCATACATAGATCTAGTTGACGCATGCCAAATTTCAGACCCCTGGCTCGTAGGCTTCAGCCGTGACGGACCCCCCAAGTCCTTTATGAGGCCTTTAGCTCCCTTAGACATTTAAAATTACACAAGACAAGTTCTCTAAGGCGTGGGCTCATGAAATTTTGCAAACTCCCTCATACATACATCTAGTTGACGCATGCCAAATTTCAGACCCCTGGCTCGTAGGCTTCAGCCGTGACGGACCCCCCAAGTCCTTTATGAGGCCTTTAGCTCCCTTAAACTAGACATTTAAAATTACACCAGACAAGTTCTCTAAGGCGTGGGCTCATGAAATTTTGCAAACTCCCTCATACATAGATCTAGTTGACGCATGCCAAATTTCAGACCCCTGGCTCGTAGGCTTCAGCCGTGACGGACCCCCCAAGTCCTTTATGAGGCCTTTAGCTCCCTTAAACTAGACATTTAAAATTACACCAGACAAGTTCTCTAAGGCGTGGGCTCATGAAATTTTGCAAACTCCCTCATACATAGATCTAGCTGACGCATGCCAAATTTCAGACCCCTGGCTCGTAGGCTTCAGCCGTGACGGACCCCCCAAGTCCTTTATGAGGCCTTTAGCTCCCTTAAACTAGACATTTGAAATTACACCAGACAAGTTCTCTAAGGCGTGGGCTCATGAAATTTTGCAAACTCCCTCATACATACATCTAGTTGACGCATGCCAAATTTCAGACCCCTGGCTCGTAGGCTTCAGCCGTGACGGACCCCCCTAGTCCTTTATGAGGCCTTTAGCTCCCTTAAATTAGACATTTAAAATTACACCAGACAAGTTCTCTAAGGCGTGGGCTCATGAAATTTTGCAAACTCCCTCATACATACATCTAGTTGACGCATGCCAAATTTCAGACCCCTGGCTCGTAGGCTTCAGCCGTGACGGACCCCCCAAGTCCTTTATGAGGCCTTTAGCTCCCTTAAACTAGACATTTGAAATTACACCAGACAAGTTCTCTAAGGCGTGGGCTCATGAAATTTTGCAAACTCCCTCATACATAGATCTAGTTGACGCATGCCAAATTTCAGACCCCTGGCTCGTAGGCTTCAGCCGTGACGGACCCCCCTAGTCCTTTATGAGGCCTTTAGCTCCCTTAAATTAGACATTTAAAATTACACCAGACAAGTTCTCTAAGGCGTGGGCTCATGAAATTTTGCAAACTCCCTCATACATACATCTAGTTGACGCATGCCAAATTTCAGACCCCTGGCTCGTAGGCTTCAGCCGTGACGGACCCCCCAAGTCCTTTATGAGGCCTTTAGCTCCCTTAGACATTTAAAATTACACAAGACAAGTTCTCTAAGGCGTGGGCTCATGAAATTTTGCAAACTCCCTCATACATAGATCTAGTTCACGCATGCCAAATTTCAGACCCCTGGCTCGTAGGCTTCAGCCGTGACGGACCCCCCAAGTCCTTTATGAGGCCTTTAGCTCCCTTAGACATTTAAAATTACACAAGACAAGTTCTCTAAGGCGTGGGCTCATGAAATTTTGCAAACTCCCTCATACATACATCTAGTTGACGCATGCCAAATTTCAGACCCCTGGCTCGTAGGCTTCAGCCGTGACGGACCCCCCAAGTCCTTTATGAGGCCTTTAGCTCCCTTAAACTAGACATTTAAAATTACACCAGACAAGTTCTCTAAGGCGTGGGCTCATGAAATTTTGCAAACTCCCTCATACATAGATCTAGTTGACGCATGCCAAATTTCAGACCCCTGGCTCGTAGGCTTCAGCCGTGACGGACCCCCCAAGTCCTTTATGAGGCCTTTAGCTCCCTTAAACTAGACATTTAAAATTACACCAGACAAGTTCTCTAAGGCGTGGGCTCATGAAATTTTGCAAACTCCCTCATACATAGATCTAGCTGACGCATGCCAAATTTCAGACCCCTGGCTCGTAGGCTTCAGCCGTGACGGACCCCCCAAGTCCTTTATGAGGCCTTTAGCTCCCTTAAATTAGACATTTGAAATTACACCAGACAAGTTCTCTAAGGCGTGGGCTCATGAAATTTTGCAAACTCCCTCATACATAGATCTAGTTGACGCATGCCAAATTTCAGACCCCTGGCTCGTAGGCCTCAGCCGTGACGGACCCCCAAGTCCTTTATGAGGCCTTTAGCTCCCTTAAACTAGACATTTAAAATTACACCAGACAAGTTCTCTAAGGCGTGGGCTCATGAAATTTTGCAAACTCCCTCATACATAGATCTAGTTGACGCATGCCAAATTTCAGACCCCTGGCTCGTAGGCTTCAGCCGTGACGGACCCCCCAAGTCCTTTATGAGGCCTTTAGCTCCCTTAAATTAGACATTTGAAATTACACCAGACAAGTTCTCTAAGGCGTGGGCTCATGAAATTTTGCAAACTCCCTCATACATAGATCTAGTTGACGCATGCCAAATTTCAGACCCCTGGCTCGTAGGCTTCAGCCGTGACGGACCCCCCAAGTCCTTTATGAGGCCTTTAGCTCCCTTAGACATTTAAAATTACACAAGACAAGTTCTCTAAGGCGTGGGCTCATGAAATTTTGCAAACTCCCTCATACATAGATCTAGTTGACGCATGCCAAATTTCAGACCCCTGGCTCGTAGGCTTCAGCCGTGACGGACCCCCCAAGTCCTTTATGAGGCCTTTAGCTCCCTTAGACATTTAAAATTACACAAGACAAGTTCTCTAAGGCGTGGGCTCATGAAATTTTGCAAACTCCCTCATACATAGATCTAGTTGATGCATGCCAAATTTCAGACCCCTGGCTCGTAGGCTTCAGCCGTGACGGACCCCCCAAGTCCTTTATGAGGCCTTTAGCTCCCTTAGACATTTAAAATTACACAAGAAAAGTTCTCTAAGGCGTGGGCTCATGAAATTTTGCAAACTCCCTCATACATAGATCTAGTTGACGCATGCCAAATTTCAGACCCCTGGCTCGTAGGCTTCAGCCGTGACGGACCCCCCAAGTCCTTTATGAGGCCTTTAGCTCCCTTAAATTAGACATTTAAAATTACACCAGACAAGTTCTCTAAGGCGTGGGCTCATGAAATTTTGGAAACTCCCTCATACATAGATCTAGTTGACGCATGCCAAATTTCAGACCCCTGGCTCGTAGGCTTCAGCCGTGACGGACCCCCCTAGTCCTTTATGAGGCCTTTAGCTCCCTTAAATTAGACATTTAAAATTACACCAGACAAGTTCTCTAAGGCGTGGGCTCATGAAATTTTGCAAACTCCCTCATACATACATCTAGTTGACGCATGCCAAATTTCAGACCCCTGGCTCGTAGGCTTCAGCCGTGACGGACCCCCCAAGTCCTTTATGAGGCCTTTAGCTCCCTTAAACTAGACATTTGAAATTACACCAGACAAGTTCTCTAAGGCGTGGGCTCATGAAATTTTGCAAACTCCCTCATACATAGATCTAGTTGACGCATGCCAAATTTCAGACCCCTGGCTCGTAGGCTTCAGCCGTGACGGACCCCCCAAGTCCTTTATGAGGCCTTTAGCTCCCTTAGACATTTAAAATTACACAAGACAAGTTCTCTAAGGCGTGGGCTCATGAAATTTTGCAAACTCCCTCATACATAGATCTAGTTGACGCATGCCAAATTTCAGACCCCTGGCTCGTAGGCTTCAGCCGTGACGGACCCCCCAAGTCCTTTATGAGGCCTTTAGCTCCCTTAGACATTTAAAATTACACAAGACAAGTTCTCTAAGGCGTGGGCTCATGAAATTTTGCAAACTCCCTCATACATAGATCTAGTTGACGCATGCCAAATTTCAGACCCCTGGCTCGTAGGCTTCAGCCGTGACGGACCCCCCAAGTCCTTTATGAGGCCTTTAGCTCCCTTAAACTAGACATTTAAAATTACACCAGACAAGTTCTCTAAGGCGTGGGCTCATGAAATTTTGCAAACTCCCTCATACATAGATCTAGTTGACGCATGCCAAATTTCAGACCCCTGGCTCGTAGGCTTCAGCCGTGACGGACCCCCCAAGTCCTTTATGAGGCCTTTAGCTCCCTTAAACTAGACATTTAAAATTACACCAGACAAGTTCTCTAAGGCGTGGGCTCATGAAATTTTGCAAACTCCCTCATACATAGATCTAGCTGACGCATGCCAAATTTCAGACCCCTGGCTCGTAGGCTTCAGCCGTGACGGACCCCCCAAGTCCTTTATGAGGCCTTTAGCTCCCTTAAACTAGACATTTAAAATTACACCAGACAAGTTCTCTAAGGCGTGGGCTCATGAAATTTTGCAAACTCCCTCATACGTAGATCTAGTTGACGCATGCCAAATTTCAGACCCCTGGCTCGTAGGCTTCAGCCGTGACGGACCCCCCAAGTCCTTTATGAGGCCTTTAGCTCCCTTAAATTAGACATTTGAAATTACACCAGACAAGTTCTCTAAGGCGTGGGCTCATGAAATTTTGCAAACTCCCTCATAC
This sequence comes from Paramormyrops kingsleyae, assembly GCF_048594095.1. NCBI lineage: Eukaryota > Metazoa > Chordata > Actinopteri > Osteoglossiformes > Mormyridae > Paramormyrops > Paramormyrops kingsleyae. The sequence goes on along the minus strand of NW_027325964.1, from coordinate 1,539,287 downwards.
ATAGATCTAGTTGACGCATGCCAAATTTCAGACCCCTGGCTCGTAGGCCTCAGCCGTGACGGACCCCCAAGTCCTTTATGAGGCCTTTAGCTCCCTTAAACTAGACATTTAAAATTACACCAGACAAGTTCTCTAAGGCGTGGGCTCATGAAATTTTGCAAACTCCCTCATACATAGATCTAGTTGACGCATGCCAAATTTCAGACCCCTGGCTCGTAGGCTTCAGCCGTGACGGACCCCCCAAGTCCTTTATGAGGCCTTTAGCTCCCTTAAATTAGACATTTGAAATTACACAAGACAAGTTCTCTAAGGCGTGGGCTCATGAAATTTTGCAAACTCCCTCATACATAGATCTAGTTGACGCATGCCAAATTTCAGACCCCTGGCTCGTAGGCTTCAGCCGTGACGGACCCCCCAAGTCCTTTATGAGGCCTTTAGCTCCCTTAGACATTTAAAATTACACAAGACAAGTTCTCTAAGGCGTGGGCTCATGAAATTTTGCAAACTCCCTCATACATAGATCTAGTTGACGCATGCCAAATTTCAGACCCCTGGCTCGTAGGCTTCAGCCGTGACGGACCCCCCAAGTCCTTTATGAGGCCTTTAGCTCCCTTAAACTAGACATTTAAAATTACACCAGACAAGTTCTCTAAGGCGTGGGCTCATGAAATTTTGCAAACTCCCTCATACATAGATCTAGTTGACGCATGCCAAATTTCAGACCCCTGGCTCGTAGGCTTCAGCCGTGACGGACCCCCCAAGTCCTTTATGAGGCCTTTAGCTCCCTTAAACTAGACATTTAAAATTACACCAGACAAGTTCTCTAAGGCGTGGGCTCATGAAATTTTGCAAACTCCCTCATACATAGATCTAGCTGACGCATGCCAAATTTCAGACCCCTGGCTCGTAGGCTTCAGCCGTGACGGACCCCCCAAGTCCTTTATGAGGCCTTTAGCTCCCTTAAACTAGACATTTAAAATTACACCAGACAAGTTCTCTAAGGCGTGGGCTCATGAAATTTTGCAAACTCCCTCATACGTAGATCTAGTTGACGCATGCCAAATTTCAGACCCCTGGCTCGTAGGCTTCAGCCGTGACGGACCCCCCAAGTCCTTTATGAGGCCTTTAGCTCCCTTAAATTAGACATTTGAAATTACACCAGACAAGTTCTCTAAGGCGTGGGCTCATGAAATTTTGCAAACTCCCTCATACATAGATCTAGTTGACGCATGCCAAATTTCAGACCCCTGGCTCGTAGGCCTCAGCCGTGACGGACCCCCAAGTCCTTTATGAGGCCTTTAGCTCCCTTAAACTAGACATTTAAAATTACACCAGACAAGTTCTCTAAGGCGTGGGCTCATGAAATTTTGCAAACTCCCTCATACATAGATCTAGTTGACGCATGCCAAATTTCAGACCCCTGGCTCGTAGGCTTCAGCCGTGACGGACCCCCCAAGTCCTTTATGAGGCCTTTAGCTCCCTTAAATTAGACATTTGAAATTACACCAGACAAGTTCTCTAAGGCGTGGGCTCATGAAATTTTGCAAACTCCCTCATACATAGATCTAGTTGACGCATGCCAAATTTCAGACCCCTGGCTCGTAGGCTTCAGCCGTGACGGACCCCCCAAGTCCTTTATGAGGCCTTTAGCTCCCTTAGACATTTAAAATTACACAAGACAAGTTCTCTAAGGCGTGGGCTCATGAAATTTTGCAAACTCCCTCATACATAGATCTAGTTGACGCATGCCAAATTTCAGACCCCTGGCTCGTAGGCTTCAGCCGTGACGGACCCCCCAAGTCCTTTATGAGGCCTTTAGCTCCCTTAGACATTTAAAATTACACAAGACAAGTTCTCTAAGGCGTGGGCTCATGAAATTTTGCAAACTCCCTCATACATAGATCTAGTTGATGCATGCCAAATTTCAGACCCCTGGCTCGTAGGCTTCAGCCGTGACGGACCCCCCAAGTCCTTTATGAGGCCTTTAGCTCCCTTAGACATTTAAAATTACACAAGAAAAGTTCTCTAAGGCGTGGGCTCATGAAATTTTGCAAACTCCCTCATACATAGATCTAGTTGACGCATGCCAAATTTCAGACCCCTGGCTCGTAGGCTTCAGCCGTGACGGACCCCCCAAGTCCTTTATGAGGCCTTTAGCTCCCTTAAATTAGACATTTAAAATTACACCAGACAAGTTCTCTAAGGCGTGGGCTCATGAAATTTTGGAAACTCCCTCATACATAGATCTAGTTGACGCATGCCAAATTTCAGACCCCTGGCTCGTAGGCTTCAGCCGTGACGGACCCCCCTAGTCCTTTATGAGGCCTTTAGCTCCCTTAAATTAGACATTTAAAATTACACCAGACAAGTTCTCTAAGGCGTGGGCTCATGAAATTTTGCAAACTCCCTCATACATACATCTAGTTGACGCATGCCAAATTTCAGACCCCTGGCTCGTAGGCTTCAGCCGTGACGGACCCCCCAAGTCCTTTATGAGGCCTTTAGCTCCCTTAAACTAGACATTTGAAATTACACCAGACAAGTTCTCTAAGGCGTGGGCTCATGAAATTTTGCAAACTCCCTCATACATAGATCTAGTTGACGCATGCCAAATTTCAGACCCCTGGCTCGTAGGCTTCAGCCGTGACGGACCCCCCAAGTCCTTTATGAGGCCTTTAGCTCCCTTAGACATTTAAAATTACACAAGACAAGTTCTCTAAGGCGTGGGCTCATGAAATTTTGCAAACTCCCTCATACATAGATCTAGTTGACGCATGCCAAATTTCAGACCCCTGGCTCGTAGGCTTCAGCCGTGACGGACCCCCCAAGTCCTTTATGAGGCCTTTAGCTCCCTTAGACATTTAAAATTACACAAGACAAGTTCTCTAAGGCGTGGGCTCATGAAATTTTGCAAACTCCCTCATACATAGATCTAGTTGACGCATGCCAAATTTCAGACCCCTGGCTCGTAGGCTTCAGCCGTGACGGACCCCCCAAGTCCTTTATGAGGCCTTTAGCTCCCTTAAACTAGACATTTAAAATTACACCAGACAAGTTCTCTAAGGCGTGGGCTCATGAAATTTTGCAAACTCCCTCATACATAGATCTAGTTGACGCATGCCAAATTTCAGACCCCTGGCTCGTAGGCTTCAGCCGTGACGGACCCCCCAAGTCCTTTATGAGGCCTTTAGCTCCCTTAAACTAGACATTTAAAATTACACCAGACAAGTTCTCTAAGGCGTGGGCTCATGAAATTTTGCAAACTCCCTCATACATAGATCTAGCTGACGCATGCCAAATTTCAGACCCCTGGCTCGTAGGCTTCAGCCGTGACGGACCCCCCAAGTCCTTTATGAGGCCTTTAGCTCCCTTAAATTAGACATTTGAAATTACACAAGACAAGTTCTCTAAGGCGTGGGCTCATGAAATTTTGCAAACTCCCTCATACATAGATCTAGTTGACGCATGCCAAATTTCAGACCCCTGGCTCGTAGGCTTCAGCCGTGACGGACCCCCCAAGTCCTTTATGAGGCCTTTAGCTCCCTTAAATTAGACATTTAAAATTACACCAGACAAGTTCTCTAAGGCGTGGGCTCATGAAATTTTGGAAACTCCCTCATACATACATCTAGTTGACGCATGCCAAATTTCAGACCCCTGGCTCGTAGGCTTCAGCCGTGACGGACCCCCCAAGTCCTTTATGAGGCCTTTAGCTCCCTTAAACTAGACATTTAAAATTACACCAGACAAGTTCTCTAAGGCGTGGGCTCATGAAATTTTGCAAACTCCCTCATACGTAGATCTAGTTGACGCATGCCAAATTTCAGACCCCTGGCTCGTAGGCTTCAGCCGTGACGGACCCCCCAAGTCCTTTATGAGGCCTTTAGCTCCCTTAAATTAGACATTTGAAATTACACCAGACAAGTTCTCTAAGGCGTGGGCTCATGAAATTTTGCAAACTCCCTCATACATAGATCTAGTTGACGCATGCCAAATTTCAGACCCCTGGCTCGTAGGGTCAGGCTGGAGGTGGTGCTGAGCAAGGCATTCGCAGTAAGGGACAGCCATTACGCTTAAACCCCTTACCCCCAGCCCTAACCATAAAAAACCCTTACCTCTTCCCTAGTCATAATACCCCCTTCCCTAACACTGAAACCCCCTTCCCTAACCCTAAAACCCCCTTCCCTAACGCTGAAACCCCCTTCCCTAACCATAAAACCCCCTTCCCTAACCCTAAAACCCCCTTCCCTAACCCTAAAACCCCCTTCCCTAACCATAAGACCCTCTTCCCTAACCATTAGACCCTCTGCCCTGACCACATACTCTAACCCAAACCCTGAAATCAGTAATTGGACCTAGCAAATCAGGCTAGGCCTTGCGTAACTATCAAATCCATAACTTGACATTAGCAAATCTGGGCAGCCTTTGCATAACTATCAAATACATCAGTTAGACCTAGCAAATCTGGCTAGGCTTAGCGTAACCAACAAACAGCTTAGGCAGGAGTGCGGGAAAGGGACTGGGACGCACTTAGCCCCGTCGCATTCTCAAGTTAGCGTGTTAGCATTTAGCATGTCTTGGCATGCTCAGATCTTGATATACACCTTCTGCAGGTGCGCAATCCGCCGTCGTCTCAAGAGTTAGCGTGTTAGCATGCTAGCGTTTAGCATGTCTTAGCATGCCCGGATCGGGCCCGAACTTTGGATCTACACGTTCTGCGCGTCCTGGGCGCGCAATCTGCTCTTATCGCAAAAGTTAGCATGTTAGCATTGTTAGCATCCAAACCGGAAGTGGGCGTATCTCCACCTGGGAACGTCGTAGACACCCGCAACAAAGTTCCTCAGATCCCTCTCCACCAGTAGAGGCCACCTGCACCAATCAAATCAAAGCCCGCCTACATGGAAAAAAAGTTACGACGTTTTTTCGCAATATCTCGCAAACGGAGCGAGATACGGCCTTCCTTCGCACGCGTGGCGCCTGTGCGCCAGGCCACGCCCAGCCACGCCCCCTGCACCGGCCGGGGGGCGGGGCCAGGGGGGGTGCAGCCACGCCCATTGCACCCCCCTCTCGCGATACCCTACTTACATAGAGGTCTAGTCACACACAACTAAAACAAAAAAACTGACAACCGCAGCCAAAAGCTCACTACGCAACTAACCACCAGTCATTTGTAGGCACGCATGCCAGTCGCCACCAGATGGCAGGCCAGAGCACCTAACCGCTAATCGCTCTAGCGCCACCCGGTGGCGACTTGGAGACCGGGCACTTGCAGATTCTGAACTGGCAGTGCCTGGGAGACGCGTGTACCAAATTCCAAGTCTCTGGAGCCGACGGTGCGTCAGAAATTAAACTGAGAATTAAAGTTGAGAACCAGAGATGCAGCAACACATGTGTTGCTGGGACTCTGATATGGGGAAAAAGGAGCTAGGCCTTGTCAAATGCTCATAACTTTTAACTGGAATGACTTACAAGCACCAAACCTTAGCTTAGGCATGAGTGCGGGAAAGGGACTGGGACGCACTTAGCCCCGACGCTCTAGCGCCACCCGGAGGCCACTTGGAGAACGCAGCGACTTGGAGACCGGGCACTTGCAGATTCTGAACCGGCACTGCCTGGGAGACGCGTGTACCAAATTCCAAGTCTCTGGAGCCGACGGTGCCTCAGAAATTAAACTGAGAATTAAAGTTGAGAACCAGAGATGCAGCAACACATGTGTTGCTGGGACTCTGATATGGGGAAAAAGGAGCTCGGCCTTGTCAAATGCTCATAACTTTTAACTGGAATGACTGACAAGCATGAAACTTGGAATACTCCCTCATACATACATCTAGTTGACGCATGCCAAATTTCAGACCCCTGGCTCGTAGGCTTCAGCCGTGACGGACCCCCCAAGTCCTTTATGAGGCCTTTAGCTCCCTTAAACTAGACATTTGAAATTACACCAGACAAGTTCTCTAAGGCGTGGGCTCATGAAATTTTGCAAACTCCCTCATACATAGATCTAGTTGACGCATGCCAAATTTCAGACCCCTGGCTCGTAGGCTTCAGCCGTGACGGACCCCCCAAGTCCTTTATGAGGCCTTTAGCTCCCTTAAATTAGACATTTAAAATTACACCAGACAAGTTCTCTAAGGCGTGGGCTCATGAAATTTTGGAAACTCCCTCATACATACATCTAGTTGACGCATGCCAAATTTCAGACCCCTGGCTCGTAGGCTTCAGCCGTGACGGACCCCCCAAGTCCTTTATGAGGCCTTTAGCTCCCTTAAACTAGACATTTAAAATTACACCAGACAAGTTCTCTAAGGCGTGGGCTCATGAAATTTTGCAAACTCCCTCATACGTAGATCTAGTTGACGCATGCCAAATTTCAGACCCCTGGCTCGTAGGCTTCAGCCGTGACGGACCCCCCAAGTCCTTTATGAGGCCTTTAGCTCCCTTAAATTAGACATTTGAAATTACACCAGACAAGTTCTCTAAGGCGTGGGCTCATGAAATTTTGCAAACTCCCTCATACATAGATCTAGTTGACGCATGCCAAATTTCAGACCCCTGGCTCGTAGGCCTCAGCCGTGACGGACCCCCAAGTCCTTTATGAGGCCTTTAGCTCCCTTAAACTAGACATTTAAAATTACACCAGACAAGTTCTCTAAGGCGTGGGCTCATGAAATTTTGCAAACTCCCTCATACATAGATCTAGTTGACGCATGCCAAATTTCAGACCCCTGGCTCGTAGGCTTCAGCCGTGACGGACCCCCCAAGTCCTTTATGAGGCCTTTAGCTCCCTTAAATTAGACATTTGAAATTACACCAGACAAGTTCTCTAAGGCGTGGGCTCATGAAATTTTGCAAACTCCCTCATACATAGATCTAGTTGACGCATGCCAAATTTCAGACCCCTGGCTCGTAGGCTTCAGCCGTGACGGACCCCCCAAGTCCTTTATGAGGCCTTTAGCTCCCTTAGACATTTAAAATTACACAAGACAAGTTCTCTAAGGCGTGGGCTCATGAAATTTTGCAAAGTCCCTCATACATAGATCTAGTTGACGCATGCCAAATTTCAGACCCCTGGCTCGTAGGCTTCAGCCGTGACGGACCCCCCAAGTCCTTTATGAGGCCTTTAGCTCCCTTAGACATTTAAAATTACACAAGACAAGTTCTCTAAGGCGTGGGCTCATGAAATTTTGCAAACTCCCTCATACATAGATCTAGTTGATGCATGCCAAATTTCAGACCCCTGGCTCGTAGGCTTCAGCCGTGACGGACCCCCCAAGTCCTTTATGAGGCCTTTAGCTCCCTTAAACTAGACATTTAAAATTACACCAGACAAGTTCTCTAAGGCGTGGGCTCATGAAATTTTGCAAACTCCCTCATACATAGATCTAGCTGACGCATGCCAAATTTCAGACCCCTGGCTCGTAGGCTTCAGCCGTGACGGACCCCCCAAGTCCTTTATGAGGCCTTTAGCTCCCTTAAATTAGACATTTGAAATTACACCAGACAAGTTCTCTAAGGCGTGGGCTCATGAAATTTTGCAAACTCCCTCATACATAGATCTAGTTGACGCATGCCAAATTTCAGACCCCTGGCTCGTAGGCTTCAGCCGTGACGGACCCCCCAAGTCCTTTATGAGGCCTTTAGCTCCCTTAAATTAGACATTTAAAATTACACCAGACAAGTTCTCTAAGGCGTGGGCTCATGAAATTTTGGAAACTCCCTCATACATACATCTAGTTGACGCATGCCAAATTTCAGACCCCTGGCTCGTAGGCTTCAGCCGTGACGGACCCCCCCAAGTCCTTTATGAGGCCTTTAGCTCCCTTAAACTAGACATTTAAAATTACACCAGACAAGTTCTCTAAGGCGTGGGCTCATGAAATTTTGCAAACTCCCTCATACATAGATCTAGTTGACGCATGCCAAATTTCAGACCCCTGGCTCGTAGGCTTCAGCCGTGACGGACCCCCCAAGTCCTTTATGAGGCCTTTAGCTCCCTTAAATTAGACATTTAAAATTACACCAGACAAGTTCTCTAAGGCGTGGGCTCATGAAATTTTGGAAACTCCCTCATACATACATCTAGTTGACGCATGCCAAATTTCAGACCCCTGGCTCGTAGGCTTCAGCCGTGACGGACCCCCCAAGTCCTTTATGAGGCCTTTAGCTCCCTTAAACTAGACATTTAAAATTACACCAGACAAGTTCTCTAAGGCGTGGGCTCATGAAATTTTGCAAACTCCCTCATACGTAGATCTAGTTGACGCATGCCAAATTTCAGACCCCTGGCTCGTAGGCTTCAGCCGTGACGGACCCCCCAAGTCCTTTATGAGGCCTTTAGCTCCCTTAAATTAGACATTTGAAATTACACCAGACAAGTTCTCTAAGGCGTGGGCTCATGAAATTTTGCAAACTCCCTCATACATAGATCTAGTTGACGCATGCCAAATTTCAGACCCCTGGCTCGTAGGCTTCAGCCGTGACGGACCCCCAAGTCCTTTATGAGGCCTTTAGCTCCCTTAAACTAGACATTTAAAATTACACCAGACAAGTTCTCTAAGGCGTGGGCTCATGAAATTTTGCAAACTCCCTCATACATAGATCTAGTTGACGCATGCCAAATTTCAGACCCCTGGCTCGTAGGCTTCAGCCGTGACGGACCCCCCAAGTCCTTTATGAGGCCTTTAGCTCCCTTAAATTAGACATTTGAAATTACACCAGACAAGTTCTCTAAGGCGTGGGCTCATGAAATTTTGCAAACTCCCTCATACATAGATCTAGTTGACGCATGCCAAATTTCAGACCCCTGGCTCGTAGGCTTCAGCCGTGACGGACCCCCCAAGTCCTTTATGAGGCCTTTAGCTCCCTTAGACATTTAAAATTACACAAGACAAGTTCTCTAAGGCGTGGGCTCATGAAATTTTGCAAACTCCCTCAAACATAGATCTAGTTGACGCATGCCAAATTTCAGACCCCTGGCTCGTAGGCTTCAGCCGTGACGGACCCCCCAAGTCCTTTATGAGGCCTTTAGCTCCCTTAGACATTTAAAATTACACAAGACAAGTTCTCTAAGGCGTGGGCTCATGAAATTTTGCAAACTCCCTCATACATAGATCTAGTTGACGCATGCCAAATTTCAGACCCCTGGCTCGTAGGCTTCAGCCGTGATGGACCCCCCAAGTCCTTTATGAGGCCTTTAGCTCCCTTAGACATTTAAAATTACACAAGACAAGTTCTCTAAGGCGTGGGCTCATGAAATTTTGCAAACTCCCTCATACATAGATCTAGTTGACGCATGCCAAATTTCAGACCCCTGGCTCGTAGGCTTCAGCCGTGACGGACCCCCCAAGTCCTTTATGAGGCCTTTAGCTCCCTTAAATTAGACATTTGAAATTACACCAGACAAGTTCTCTAAGGCGTGGGCTCATGAAATTTTGCAAACTCCCTCATACATACATCTAGTTGACGCATGCCAAATTTCAGACCCCTGGCTCGTAGGGTCAGGCTGGAGGTGGTGCTGAGCAAGGCATTCGCAGTAAGGGACAGCCATTACGCTTAAACCCCTTACCCCCAGCCCTAACCATAAAAAACCCTTACCTCTTCCCTAGTCATAATACCCCCTTCCCTAACACTGAAACCCCCTTCCCTAACCCTAAAACCCCCTTCCCTAACGCTGAAACCCCCTTCCCTAACCCTAAAACCCCCTTCCCTAACGCTGAAACCCCCTTCCCTAACCATAAAACCCCCTTCCCTAACCCTAAAACCCCCTTCCCTAACCCTAAAACCCCCTTCCCTAACCCTAAAACCCCCTTCCCTAACGCTGAAACCACCTTCCCTAACCATAAGACCCTCTTCCCTAACCATTAGACCCTCTGCCCTGACCACATACTCTAACCCAAACCCTGAAATCAGTAATTGGACCTAGCAAATCAGGCTAGGCCTTGCGTAACTATCAAATCCATAACTTGACATTAGCAAATCTGGGCAGCCTTTGCATAACTATCAAATACATCAAATAGACCTAGCAAATCTGGCTAGGCCTTGCGTAACTATCAAATCCATAACTTGACATTAGCAAATCTGGGCAGCCTTTGCATAACTATCAAATACATCAATTAGACCTAGCAAATCTGGCTAGGCCTTGCGTAACTATCAAATCCATAACTTGACATTAGCAAATCTGGGCAGCCTTTGCATAACTATCAAATACATCAATTAGACCTAGCAAATCTGGCTAGGCCTTGCGTAACTATCAAATCCATAACTTGACATTAGCAAATCTGGGCAGCCTTTGCATAACTATCAAATACATCAATTAGACCTAGCAAATCTGGCTAGGCCTTGCGTAACTATCAAATCCATAACTTGACATTAGCAAATCTGGGCAGCCTTTGCATAACTATCAAATACATCAATTAGACCTAGCAAATCTGGCTAGGCCTTGCGTAACTATCAAATCCATAACTTGACATTAGCAAATCTGGGCAGCCTTTGCATAACTATCAAATACATCAATTAGACCTAGCAAATCTGGCTAGGCCTTGCGTAACTATCAAATCCATAACTTGACATTAGCAAATCTGGGCAGCCTTTGCATAACTATCAAATACATCAATTAGACCTAGCAAATCTGGCTAGGCCTTGCGTAACTATCAAATCCATAACTTGACATTAGCAAATCTGGGCAGCCTTTGCATAACTATCAAATACATCAATTAGACCTAGCAAATCTGGCTAGGCCTTGCGTAACTATCAAATCCATAACTTGACATTAGCAAATCTGGGCAGCCTTTGCATAACTATCAAATACATCAATTAGACCTAGCAAATCTGGCTAGGCCTTGCGTAACTATCAAATCCATAACTTGACATTAGCAAATCTGGGCAGCCTTTGCATAACTATCAAATACATCAATTAGACCTAGCAAATCTGGCTAGGCCTTGCGTAACTATCAAATCCATAACTTGACATTAGCAAATCTGGGCAGCCTTTGCATAACTATCAAATACATCAATTAGACCTAGCAAATCTGGCTAGGCCTTGCGTAACTATCAAATCCATAACTTGACATTAGCAAATCTGGGCAGCCTTTGCATAACTATCAAATACATCAATTAGACCTAGCAAATCTGGCTAGGCCTTGCGTAACTATCAAATCCATAACTTGACATTAGCAAATCTGGGCAGCCTTTGCATAACTATCAAATACATCAATTAGACCTAGCAAATCTGGCTAGGCCTTGCGTAACTATCAAATCCATAACTTGACATTAGCAAATCTGGGCAGCCTTTGCATAACTATCAAATACATCAATTAGACCTAGCAAATCTGGCTAGGCCTTGCGTAACTATCAAATCCATAACTTGACATTAGCAAATCTGGGCAGCCTTTGCATAACTATCAAATACATCAATTAGACCTAGCAAATCTGGCTAGGCTTAGCGTAACCAACAAACAGCTTAGGCAGGAGTGCGGGAAAGGGACTGGGACGCACTTAGCCCCGACGCTCGAGCGCCACCCGGAGGCCACTTGGAGAACGCAGCGACTTGGAGACCGGGCACTTGCAGATTCTGAACCGGCACTGCCTGGGAGACGCGTGTACCAAATTCCAAGTCTCTGGAGCCGACGGTGCCTCAGAAATTAAACTGAGAATTAAAGTTGAGAACCAGAGATGCAGCAACACATGTGTTGCTGGGACTCTGATATGGGGAAAAAGGAGCTCGGCCTTGTCAAATGCTCATAACTTTTAACTGGAATGACTGACAAGCATGAAACTTGGAATACTCCCTCATACATAGATCTAGTTGACGCATGCCAAATTTCAGACCCCTGGCTCGTAGGCTTCAGCCGTGACGGACCCCCCAAGTCCTTTATGAGGCCTTTAGCTCCCTTAAATTAGACATTTGAAATTACACCAGACAAGTTCTCTAAGGCGTGGGCTCATGAAATTTTGCAAACTCCCTCATACATACATCTAGTTGACGCATGCCAAATTTCAGACCCCTGGCTCGTAGGCTTCAGCCGTGACGGACCCCCCTAGTCCTTTATGAGGCCTTTAGCTCCCTTAAATTAGACATTTAAAATTACACCAGACAAGTTCTCTAAGGCGTGGGCTCATGAAATTTTGCAAACTCCCTCATACATACATCTAGTTGACGCATGCCAAATTTCAGACCCCTGGCTCGTAGGCTTCAGCCGTGACGGACCCCCCAAGTCCTTTATGAGGCCTTTAGCTCCCTTAAACTAGACATTTGAAATTACACCAGACAAGTTCTCTAAGGCGTGGGCTCATGAAATTTTGCAAACTCCCTCATACATAGATCTAGTTGACGCATGCCAAATTTCAGACCCCTGGCTCGTAGGCTTCAGCCGTGACGGACCCCCCTAGTCCTTTATGAGGCCTTTAGCTCCCTTAAATTAGACATTTAAAATTACACCAGACAAGTTCTCTAAGGCGTGGGCTCATGAAATTTTGCAAACTCCCTCATACATACATCTAGTTGACGCATGCCAAATTTCAGACCCCTGGCTCGTAGGCTTCAGCCGTGACGGACCCCCCAAGTCCTTTATGAGGCCTTTAGCTCCCTTAGACATTTAAAATTACACAAGACAAGTTCTCTAAGGCGTGGGCTCATGAAATTTTGCAAACTCCCTCATACATAGATCTAGTTGACGCATGCCAAATTTCAGACCCCTGGCTCGTAGGCTTCAGCCGTGACGGACCCCCCAAGTCCTTTATGAGGCCTTTAGCTCCCTTAGACATTTAAAATTACACAAGACAAGTTCTCTAAGGCGTGGGCTCATGAAATTTTGCAAACTCCCTCATACATACATCTAGTTGACGCATGCCAAATTTCAGACCCCTGGCTCGTAGGCTTCAGCCGTGACGGACCCCCCAAGTCCTTTATGAGGCCTTTAGCTCCCTTAAACTAGACATTTAAAATTACACCAGACAAGTTCTCTAAGGCGTGGGCTCATGAAATTTTGCAAACTCCCTCATACATAGATCTAGTTGACGCATGCCAAATTTCAGACCCCTGGCTCGTAGGCTTCAGCCGTGACGGACCCCCCAAGTCCTTTATGAGGCCTTTAGCTCCCTTAAACTAGACATTTAAAATTACACCAGACAAGTTCTCTAAGGCGTGGGCTCATGAAATTTTGCAAACTCCCTCATACATACATCTAGTTGACGCATGCCAAATTTCAGACCCCTGGCTCGTAGGCTTCAGCCGTGACGGACCCCCCAAGTCCTTTATGAGGCCTTTAGCTCCCTTAAACTAGACATTTGAAATTACACCAGACAAGTTCTCTAAGGCGTGGGCTCATGAAATTTTGCAAACTCCCTCATACATAGATCTAGTTGACGCATGCCAAATTTCAGACCCCTGGCTCGTAGGCTTCAGCCGTGACGGACCCCCCTAGTCCTTTATGAGGCCTTTAGCTCCCTTAAATTAGACATTTAAAATTACACCAGACAAGTTCTCTAAGGCGTGGGCTCATGAAATTTTGGAAACTCCCTCATACATACATCTAGTTGACGCATGCCAAATTTCAGACCCCTGGCTCGTAGGCTTCAGCCGTGACGGACCCCCCAAGTCCTTTATGAGGCCTTTAGCTCCCTTAAATTAGACATTTAAAATTACACCAGACAAGTTCTCTAAGGCGTGGGCTCATGAAATTTTGGAAACTCCCTCATACATACATCTAGTTGACGCATGCCAAATTTCAGACCCCTGGCTCGTAGGCTTCAGCCGTGACGGACCCCCCAAGTCCTTTATGAGGCCTTTAGCTCCCTTAAACTAGACATTTAAAATTACACCAGACAAGTTCTCTAAGGCGTGGGCTCATGAAATTTTGCAAACTCCCTCATACGTAGATCTAGTTGACGCATGCCAAATTTCAGACCCCTGGCTCGTAGGCTTCAGCCGTGACGGACCCCCCAAGTCCTTTATGAGGCCTTTAGCTCCCTTAAATTAGACATTTGAAATTACACCAGACAAGTTCTCTAAGGCGTGGGCTCATGAAATTTTGCAAACTCCCTCATACATAGATCTAGTTGACGCATGCCAAATTTCAGACCCCTGGCTCGTAGGCTTCAGCCGTGACGGACCCCCCAAGTCCTTTATGAGGCCTTTAGCTCCCTTAAACTAGACATTTAAAATTACACCAGACAAGTTCTCTAAGGCGTGGGCTCATGAAATTTTGCAAACTCCCTCATACATAGATCTAGTTGACGCATGCCAAATTTCAGACCCCTGGCTCGTAGGCTTCAGCCGTGACGGACCCCCCAAGTCCTTTATGAGGCCTTTAGCTCCCTTAAATTAGACATTTGAAATTACACCAGACAAGTTCTCTAAGGCGTGGGCTCATGAAATTTTGCAAACTCCCTCATACATAGATCTAGTTGACGCATGCCAAATTTCAGACCCCTGGCTCGTAGGCTTCAGCCGTGACGGACCCCCCAAGTCCTTTATGAGGCCTTTAGCTCCCTTAGACATTTAAAATTACACAAGACAAGTTCTCTAAGGCGTGGGCTCATGAAATTTTGCAAACTCCCTCATACATAGATCTAGTTGACGCATGCCAAATTTCAGACCCCTGGCTCGTAGGCTTCAGCCGTGACGGACCCCCCAAGTCCTTTATGAGGCCTTTAGCTCCCTTAGACATTTAAAATTACACAAGACAAGTTCTCTAAGGCGTGGGCTCATGAAATTTTGCAAACTCCCTCATACATAGATCTAGTTGACGCATGCCAAATTTCAGACCCCTGGCTCGTAGGCTTCAGCCGTGACGGACCCCCCTATTCCTTTATGAGGCCTTTAGCTCCCTTAAATTAGACATTTAAAATTACACAAGAAAAGTTCTCTAAGGCGTGGGCTCATGAAATTTTGCAAACTCCCTCATACATACATCTAGTTGACGCATGCCAAATTTCAGACCCCTGGCTCGTAGGCTTCAGCCGTGACGGACCCCCCAAGTCCTTTATGAGGCCTTTAGCTCCCTTAAACTAGACATTTGAAATTACACCAGACAAGTTCTCTAAGGCGTGGGCTCATGAAATTTTGCAAACTCCCTCATACATAGATCTAGTTGACGCATGCCAAATTTCAGACCCCTGGCTCGTAGGCTTCAGCCGTGACGGACCCCCCAAGTCCTTTATGAGGCCTTTAGCTCCCTTAGACATTTAAAATTACACAAGACAAGTTCTCTAAGGCGTGGGCTCATGAAATTTTGCAAACTCCCTCATACATAGATCTAGTTGACGCATGCCAAATTTCAGACCCCTGGCTCGTAGGCTTCAGCCGTGACGGACCCCCCAAGTCCTTTATGAGGCCTTTAGCTCCCTTAGACATTTAAAATTACACAAGACAAGTTCTCTAAGGCGTGGGCTCATGAAATTTTGCAAACTCCCTCATACATAGATCTAGTTGACGCATGCCAAATTTCAGACCCCTGGCTCGTAGGCTTCAGCCGTGACGGACCCCCCAAGTCCTTTATGAGGCCTTTAGCTCCCTTAAACTAGACATTTAAAATTACACCAGACAAGTTCTCTAAGGCGTGGGCTCATGAAATTTTGCAAACTCCCTCATACATAGATCTAGTTGACGCATGCCAAATTTCAGACCCCTGGCTCGTAGGCTTCAGCCGTGACGGACCCCCCAAGTCCTTTATGAGGCCTTTAGCTCCCTTAAACTAGACATTTAAAATTACACCAGACAAGTTCTCTAAGGCGTGGGCTCATGAAATTTTGCAAACTCCCTCATACATAGATCTAGCTGACGCATGCCAAATTTCAGACCCCTGGCTCGTAGGCTTCAGCCGTGACGGACCCCCCAAGTCCTTTATGAGGCCTTTAGCTCCCTTAAACTAGACATTTAAAATTACACCAGACAAGTTCTCTAAGGCGTGGGCTCATGAAATTTTGCAAACTCCCTCATACGTAGATCTAGTTGACGCATGCCAAATTTCAGACCCCTGGCTCGTAGGCTTCAGCCGTGACGGACCCCCCAAGTCCTTTATGAGGCCTTTAGCTCCCTTAAATTAGACATTTGAAATTACACCAGACAAGTTCTCTAAGGCGTGGGCTCATGAAATTTTGCAAACTCCCTCATACATAGATCTAGTTGACGCATGCCAAATTTCAGACCCCTGGCTCGTAGGCCTCAGCCGTGACGGACCCCCAAGTCCTTTATGAGGCCTTTAGCTCCCTTAAACTAGACATTTAAAATTACACCAGACAAGTTCTCTAAGGCGTGGGCTCATGAAATTTTGCAAACTCCCTCATACATAGATCTAGTTGACGCATGCCAAATTTCAGACCCCTGGCTCGTAGGCTTCAGCCGTGACGGACCCCCCAAGTCCTTTATGAGGCCTTTAGCTCCCTTAAATTAGACATTTGAAATTACACCAGACAAGTTCTCTAAGGCGTGGGCTCATGAAATTTTGCAAACTCCCTCATACATAGATCTAGTTGACGCATGCCAAATTTCAGACCCCTGGCTCGTAGGCTTCAGCCGTGACGGACCCCCCAAGTCCTTTATGAGGCCTTTAGCTCCCTTAGACATTTAAAATTACACAAGACAAGTTCTCTAAGGCGTGGGCTCATGAAATTTTGCAAACTCCCTCATACATAGATCTAGTTGACGCATGCCAAATTTCAGACCCCTGGCTCGTAGGCTTCAGCCGTGACGGACCCCCCAAGTCCTTTATGAGGCCTTTAGCTCCCTTAGACATTTAAAATTACACAAGACAAGTTCTCTAAGGCGTGGGCTCATGAAATTTTGCAAACTCCCTCATACATAGATCTAGTTGATGCATGCCAAATTTCAGACCCCTGGCTCGTAGGCTTCAGCCGTGACGGACCCCCCAAGTCCTTTATGAGGCCTTTAGCTCCCTTAGACATTTAAAATTACACAAGAAAAGTTCTCTAAGGCGTGGGCTCATGAAATTTTGCAAACTCCCTCATACATAGATCTAGTTGACGCATGCCAAATTTCAGACCCCTGGCTCGTAGGCTTCAGCCGTGACGGACCCCCCAAGTCCTTTATGAGGCCTTTAGCTCCCTTAAATTAGACATTTAAAATTACACCAGACAAGTTCTCTAAGGCGTGGGCTCATGAAATTTTGGAAACTCCCTCATACATAGATCTAGTTGACGCATGCCAAATTTCAGACCCCTGGCTCGTAGGGTCAGGCTGGAGGTGGTGCTGAGCAAGGCATTCGCAGTAAGGGACAGCCATTACGCTTAAACCCCTTACCCCCAGCCCTAACCATAAAAAACCCTTACCTCTTCCCTAGTCATAATACCCCCTTCCCTAACACTGAAACCCCCTTCCCTAACCCTAAAACCCCCTTCCCTAACGCTGAAACCCCCTTCCCTAACCCTAAAACCCCCTTCCCTAACGCTGAAACCCCCTTCCCTAACGCTGAAACCCCCTTCCCTAACCCTAAAACCCCCTTCCCTAACCCTAAAACCCCCTTCCCTAACCCTAAAACCCCCTTCCCTAACCCTAAAACCCCCTTCCCTAACGCTGAAACCACCTTCCCTAACCATAAGACCCTCTTCCCTAACCATTAGACCCTCTGCCCTGACCACATACTCTAACCCAAACCCTGAAATCAGTAATTGGACCTAGCAAATCAGGCTAGGCCTTGCGTAACTATCAAATCCATAACTTGACATTAGCAAATCTGGGCAGCCTTTGCATAACTATCAAATACATCAAATAGACCTAGCAAATCTGGCTAGGCCTTGCGTAACTATCAAATCCATAACTTGACATTAGCAAATCTGGGCAGCCTTTGCATAACTATCAAATACATCAATTAGACCTAGCAAATCTGGCTAGGCCTTGCGTAACTATCAAATCCATAACTTGACATTAGCAAATCTGGGCAGCCTTTGCATAACTATCAAATACATCAATTAGACCTAGCAAATCTGGCTAGGCCTTGCGTAACTATCAAATCCATAACTTGACATTAGCAAATCTGGGCAGCCTTTGCATAACTATCAAATACATCAATTAGACCTAGCAAATCTGGCTAGGCCTTGCGTAACTATCAAATCCATAACTTGACATTAGCAAATCTGGGCAGCCTTTGCATAACTATCAAATACATCAATTAGACCTAGCAAATCTGGCTAGGCCTTGCGTAACTATCAAATCCATAACTTGACATTAGCAAATCTGGGCAGCCTTTGCATAACTATCAAATACATCAATTAGACCTAGCAAATCTGGCTAGGCCTTGCGTAACTATCAAATCCATAACTTGACATTAGCAAATCTGGGCAGCCTTTGCATAACTATCAAATACATCAATTAGACCTAGCAAATCTGGCTAGGCCTTGCGTAACTATCAAATCCATAACTTGACATTAGCAAATCTGGGCAGCCTTTGCATAACTATCAAATACATCAATTAGACCTAGCAAATCTGGCTAGGCCTTGCGTAACTATCAAATCCATAACTTGACATTAGCAAATCTGGGCAGCCTTTGCATAACTATCAAATACATCAATTAGACCTAGCAAATCTGGCTAGGCCTTGCGTAACTATCAAATCCATAACTTGACATTAGCAAATCTGGGCAGCCTTTGCATAACTATCGAATACATCAATTAGACCTAGCAAATCTGGCTAGGCCTTGCGTAACTATCAAATCCATAACTTGACATTAGCAAATCTGGGCAGCCTTTGCATAACTATCAAATACATCAATTAGACCTAGCAAATCTGGCTAGGCCTTGCGTAACTATCAAATCCATAACTTGACATTAGCAAATCTGGGCAGCCTTTGCATAACTATCAAATACATCAATTAGACCTAGCAAATCTGGCTAGGCCTTGCGTAACTATCAAATCCATAACTTGACATTAGCAAATCTGGGCAGCCTTTGCATAACTATCAAATACATCAATTAGACCTAGCAAATCTGGCTAGGCCTTGCGTAACTATCAAATCCATAACTTGACATTAGCAAATCTGGGCAGCCTTTGCATAACTATCAAATACATCAATTAGACCTAGCAAATCTGGCTAGGCCTTGCGTAACTATCAAATCCATAACTTGACATTAGCAAATCTGGGCAGCCTTTGCATAACTATCAAATACATCAATTAGACCTAGCAAATCTGGCTAGGCTTAGCGTAACCAACAAACAGCTTAGGCAGGAGTGCGGGAAAGGGACTGGGACGCACTTAGCCCCGACGCTCGAGCGCCACCCGGAGGCCACTTGGAGAACGCAGCGACTTGGAGACCGGGCACTTGCAGATTCTGAACCGGCACTGCCTGGGAGACGCGTGTACCAAATTCCAAGTCTCTGGAGCCGACGGTGCCTCAGAAATTAAACTGAGAATTAAAGTTGAGAACCAGAGATGCAGCAACACATGTGTTGCTGGGACTCTGATATGGGGAAAAAGGAGCTCGGCCTTGTCAAATGCTCATAACTTTTAACTGGAATGACTGACAAGCATGAAACTTGGAATACTCCCTCATACATAGATCTAGTTGACGCATGCCAAATTTCAGACCCCTGGCTCGTAGGCTTCAGCCGTGACGGACCCCCCAAGTCCTTTATGAGGCCTTTAGCTCCCTTAAATTAGACATTTGAAATTACACCAGACAAGTTCTCTAAGGCGTGGGCTCATGAAATTTTGCAAACTCCCTCATACATACATCTAGTTGACGCATGCCAAATTTCAGACCCCTGGCTCGTAGGCTTCAGCCGTGACGGACCCCCCTAGTCCTTTATGAGGCCTTTAGCTCCCTTAAATTAGACATTTAAAATTACACCAGACAAGTTCTCTAAGGCGTGGGCTCATGAAATTTTGCAAACTCCCTCATACATACATCTAGTTGACGCATGCCAAATTTCAGACCCCTGGCTCGTAGGCTTCAGCCGTGACGGACCCCCCAAGTCCTTTATGAGGCCTTTAGCTCCCTTAAACTAGACATTTAAAATTACACCAGACAAGTTCTCTAAGGCGTGGGCTCATGAAATTTTGCATACTCCCTCATACATAGATCTAGTTGACGCATGCCAAATTTCAGACCCCTGGCTCGTAGGGTCAGGCTAGAGGTGGTGCTGACCAAGGCATTCGCAGTAAGGGACAGCCATTACGCTAAAACCCCTTACCCCCTTCCCGAACCCTAAGACCCCCCTTCCCCAACCATACGAGTGTTTAATGAACCCATCAGTTAAAAAGTATGCCTACCATAACCCCATGCACAGTGACTTGTGGAGGACATGACAAGGGAAAACTGAGACATTAATTAAACAAAGGCCTTTTATTTGCCTGTTCCTATGTAAACTTCAAAGCTTAAGTGCAAAGCAACAAATAAAACAGCTGTGACAAAAATATAAATAAAATAAATAGAAATATAAATACTTAATAGAGGAGATATAAAACAGGGAAGAAAGATGGCCTTTCAGAGAGGCATCCTTCCTCCTTATGTAGGGACTGATGATCTGAAATGTAGACAAGCAGAGAGAAAAAAAAAAAAAAAAAAAAGCATATGAGCAACAGCAAGCACAACAGTAAAGTATTAGTAACAACCACCATCTTAAATGTTTTAAATGTTCAGTGAAGGTGGCTTACTGTTGCATTTGCTTCAATAAGCCTCGGACGTTATCAATCGTCAGTCGGAGGTCTTTGCAGTGCTGGAGGAGGGTGGGAGACCGGGACAAGACTCTGTTGATCTGAAAGAGACAGTATTCCATTTCAGTCATGCGTGATACATCGGTGGCAGTAACTGATATGATACCAAATAGCATACTAACCGTGTCTGTTCTTATTGGCCGTTCCTGCCAATGGTCCCTGAATTGCTGCCGAAGCATATCCTTCAGGGTCTCAGGATACGTTATCTTGCGTCGGACGAGTGCCTTCTGTGATTTTAAAGAAATGACATTACTTTGATCACTGCACATTATCACAGAGAAATTACCCAAAACATGTTTGAAAAGTTAAAAAAAATAAAATAAAAAAAAAAAAGACGCCTTGGCATTACCCGAGCAAACGGCACTGCTTTTGGCAGAGGACTTGGGACCTGTCAAAGAGATGTGTTCAGTTTGACATGTACACACACACACACACACACACACACGTTATTAATGCTTCAATTACCAAAATTAACCGGTTAAACTTACTTCAAACTCCGACTCCTCCAGCTGCTGCTGCTGCTGCTGCTCCTCCTCCTCCTCCTCCTGCTCCAGCTGCTGGAGGACAACCACCACCTTACACGATGGCTGCGTGCCATGTGCCCCCAGGTCTCCCTCCACCTGGGCAGTGCCACCTGTTGGAAGATATGTTGTTTTAGCCTCACCATAGCTGTTCCCTTGCTGAAGTGATTGACGTGTCTTCCACCACAGGTCGTTTCCACCTTCTGTGGAACATATTAGGGGTAGCAACTGCACCCGGCTGGACTCACCCTGACTACATGTGGCGCCACTGGGGCCTTCCCCGGAGAGCTGGACCGCTGTGGTGACCACCTCATCTGAGGAGGAGGAGGTGGTGACGAGCACAGGAGCTGATCGTCGCCGTCTGCAGCTGAGGGATGGCATGTCGCCCTCCTCGCTCCGAGACTGCCGACCGCCAGAATGCTGCGAACGTGACCAGGATCCCGACCCCTGAGGCACAGAGGAGCTTTGCCTTTTCAGCTTGGCCACCTCCTTCTCCAGGCGTCGGAGCCGCCGTTTCAGCCGTGCCATCTCATCCTCCCTCTGCTTGCGTGCGCCTCTCAAGTCGTGCAACGACCTTCGTGCCGCCGCCTTCTTGGCGATCGCAATCTGGGTTTTGGGCAGGAGGTAATCGTGTGAGATTCTTTAAGATGAACTGCAGCATAGATTTCCTATACAGATACAATTAAATGGAATGGGATGCAATACCAGCCGCTTCAGCTCGTCGCCGTCCAGCGAGTGCCGCAGCTTCAGGTGGCGGTCAATTCGGCTGAGGTTTGTCGCCGGGCAGAGGGGCACGGGGCAATCTATCGGCCCGGCAAATCTGCCCGACGACAAGGAGTTCAGCAGCCTCCTCTCCGCGTTGCTGTCCACCTTGTGCACGGCACGGAGGTGGACCGAAACGTTCTTGTAGACAGCCCGGCAAAGCGGGCAGGCCTGGGGCTTGCGGGGCATGATGGAAAAACACAAAAACAGTACCTGAAATGAAGAAGAAATTTCAAAATTATTAACCATCTAGAAAGAGGCACATTTGATTACATATGGTTCAGAGTCCATTGCTCTACCCATCTAGTGGTACCAAGTACTTAATTATTCAACCATTTAATTTCAATTATAGGTTAAATGGGAGCATAAACCCATTGGTGGAAGAACTGGCGCACCTTGTGGTCACGCACGTATAGGAAGAGGTTGACGTAACCGGTAGGCAACCAAGCATTAACTTCAAAGCCACATATGCACAATCGACTGTTGATTTAAGTTTGTCTAAACATGCAATTAAACAGCGATATACATTGTAACAGCAGCGCTCGTTTCAAACCGGCAGATTACGTTTATCCGAGCAACGCCACGCGGCAAATGGTGGCTCTTGAGTAGCACACACCCGAAATGGCGATTCTACCCCCAACAAACTGCGGCCACGGCGAGTGTTGCGTCAGCTTACAAAGACCAATTAGACAGCCGTATGCATTTCAGAAGCGGCAGATTAATTATATGTCTAGACAAACGCAAAACAGACATATACATTGTAACAGCAGCGTTCGTATCAAAGCGGCAGATTAATTAATTCCCCGTTTAGACAAACGCAAAACAGCCATATACATTGTAACAGCAGCGTTCGTATCAAAGCGGCAGATTAATTAATTCCCCGTTTAGACAAACGCAAAACAGCCATATACATTGTAACAGCAGCGTTCGTATCAAAGCGGCAGATTAATTAATTCCCCGTTTAGACAAACGCAAAACAGCCATATACATTGTAACAGCAGCGTTCGTATCAAAGCGGCAGATTACGTGTATCCGAGCAACGCCACGCGGCAAATGGTGGCTCTTGAGTAGCACACACCCGAAATGGCGATTCTACCCCCAACAAACTGCGGCCACGGCGAGTGTTGCGTCAGCTTACAAAGACCAATTAGACAGCCGTATGCATTTCAGAAGCGGCAGATTAATTATATGTCTAGACAAACGCAAAACAGACATATACATTGTAACAGCAGCGTTCGTATCAAAGCGGCAGATTAATTAATTCCCCGTTTAGACAAACGCAAAACAGCCATATACATTGTAACAGCAGCGTTCGTATCAAAGCGGCAGACTAAGTTTATCTAAACATGGAATTAAACTGCGATATGCTTTGTAAAACAGTTACTTTGAAATCTTAAGTAATGCATTGTCTAAAAAGCGTAAAGTACTTACGAAGTGCTGGGGGAAAACTTCAAATTGAAGATGTACCAATTCGGCTGCTTCTCTGCCCCGTCCCGAATAAACACTAATGAGGAAAGTTAGCTTGCTGCTCACTTATAGGCACGCCCCCGCCCGCGCGCCACCCCCCGTGAAAGAAAATGCTGGCGCAAAGCCCTGAAATACAATTTTGGGTGACTTTCAATGGATACCTCGAGAGAAGTCCCAGAAACCCCTATATATGGCCACGAAGGGCAGAATGTCCTCTTTCACATGCATTTCCAATTATCCTTTTAAGTCGCTCCTACGTCGAGTTATACGCTAATTCATTATGTGGTATTGTCTTTGACCGTAATATAAATGTTTAAACTACATGATGTCTAAGTATGTGGACCGATAATATCCAGACTAGGCAAATCTGTAGTAAGTGTTATACTTGAAATAATTTCAAATTTCAAATTCTAATTAAAGTTCGCGCGCTACTCACTACCCCCACCAAACACCCCCCCCCCCCCTCCCCACCCAGTGAAAGAAAATGCTGACGCAATGCCCTAAATTGCAATTTTCGGTGATTTTGCATAGATACGTGGGGAAAAGTCTGAGACCCATATATGTCCACTTTGGTATGCATTTCAAATTATCCTTTTAGGTCGCTCCTCCGTACAGTTATACGCTAAATGATTTTGTGTACCCTAACCCCCGTCATATAAATGTTTGACCTCCGTAATGTCTTCATGAAGCTCGAGGGGGCCCGCTGTATCGCGGATTTTTCTGTGGAACATATGTAATATATATGTCATTTTCTATCGCGGAAATCTGCGGTTGTATAGTGATCTTTTTTTTTTTTTTACATCCTGCCTGTATAGTGTACTTTGCAGCCTATTCATAACAAACCATGCGGTTTTCAGCAGACACAACGTGTGCTAGACAAAAATTCGGTAGAACAATATTATAATTTATAATAACTAACATATACGTAACATTTAAGCAATACACTAGTAAATAATAAAACACATCTGCTACATACAGGAATACGTAGCCATGCAGTCACGATTCAATGCGAAATGAACATACGCTTCTCATTTGTCACTACGCATATGCTAGACAAGAGTTATTTAGAACAATACGTATTATGAGTTATAACTATAACATGTTATAGTTATAATATAAATATATATATATATAAACATATTATTCTTATAAGTTATTCATATCCTTAGGTGGAGGACATTGCAGTTGATGATGAGCTCTTGTATGACTATGGGGTCAGGAGGAGGTCCTTTGCTGGCGAAGGACTGGACCTGAACTGGATGTGATACAGTAGATGTCCAGTAGATGGCACTCTTACATTATCAATGCATGCGTGTATGGATTTCACCAGTAAACGTTATAAAAGGTATTTCCAGGTCGTGACCAATCATGTATTTCAAAGACACCACACCTGTGTACACATCCAACACAATACATTGGTGTTACTTACTTTAGCCTGTTGGTTCATGGCGGACTAGTCCTAACCCTAAGAGTAATTTAACCATAGGTTCTCAAACTTAACCACCCCCTGATTCTAACCCTGATTCTAAGGGTAATATAACCCTTAGGCATCAGTGCGGGAAAGGGACTGGGACTTTGCCACTTAACCCCGTCGTTCTAGCGCCACCAGGAGGCCACTTGGAGAACGCAGCGACTTGGAGACCGGGCACTTGCAGATTCTGAACCGGCACTGCCTGGGAGACGCGTGTACCAAATTCCAAGTCTCTGGAGCCGACGGTGCCTCAGAAATTAAACTGAGAATTAAAGTTGAGAACCAGAGATGCAGCAACACATGTGTTGCTGGGACTCTGATATGGGGAAAAAGGAGCTCGGCCTTGTCAAATGCTCATAACTTTTAACTGGAATGACTGACAAGCATGAAACTTGGCATACTCCCTCATACATACATCTAGTTGACGCATGCCAAATTTCAGACCCCTGGCTCGTAGGCTTCAGCCGTGACGGACCCCCCAAATCATTATGAGGCCATTAGCTCCCTTACATTAGACATTTAAAATTACACCAGACAAGTTCTCTAAGGTGTGGGCTCATGAAATTTTGCATACTCCCTCATACATACATCTAGTTGACGCATGCCAAATTTCAGACCCCTGGCTCGTAGGCTTCAGCCGTGACGGACCCCCCAAATCATTATGAGGCCATTAGCTCCCTTACATTAGACATTTAAAATTACACCAGACAAGTTCTCTAAGGCGTGGGCTCATGAAATTTTGCATACTCCCTCATACATACATCTAGTTGACGCATGCCAAATTTCAGACCCCTGGCTCGTAGGCTTCAGCCGTGACGGACCACCCAATTAATTTATGAGGCCTTTAGCTCCCTTACATTAGACATTTAAAATTACACCAGACAAGTTCTCTAAGGCGTGGGCTCATGAAATTTTGCATACTCCCTCATACATACATCTAGTTGACGCATGCCAAATTTCAGACCCCTGGCTCGTAGGCTTCAGCCGTGACGGACCCCCCAAATCATTATGAGGCCATTAGCTCCCTTACATTAGACATTTAAAATTACACCAGACAAGTTCTCTAAGGCGTGGGCTCATGAAATTTTGCATACTCCCTCATACATACATCTAGTTGACGCATGCCAAATTTCAGACCCCTGGCTCGTAGGCTTCAGCCGTGACGGACCCCCCAAATCATTATGAGGCCATTAGCTGCCTTACATTAGACATTTAAAATTACACCAGACAAGTTCTCTAAGGCGTGGGCTCATGAAATTTTGCATACTCCCTCATACATACATCTAGTTGACGCATGCCAAATTTCAGACCCCTGGCTCGTAGGCTTCAGCCGTGACGGACCACCCAAATCATTATGAGGCCATTAGCTGCCTTACATTAGACATTTAAAATTACACCAGACAAGTTCTCTAAGGCGTGGGCTCATGAAATTTTGCATACTCCCTCATACATACATCTAGTTGACGCATGCCAAATTTCAGACCCCTGGCTCGTAGGCTTCAGCCGTGACGGACCCCCCAAATCATTATGAGGCCATTAGCTCCCTTACATTAGACATTTAAAATTACACCAGACAAGTTCTCTAAGGCGTGGGCTCATGAAATTTTGCATACTCCCTCATACATACATCTAGTTGACGCATGCCAAATTTCAGACCCCTGGCTCGTAGGCTTCAGCCGTGACGGACCCCCCAAATCATTATGAGGCCATTAGCTCCCTTAAATTAGACATTTGAAATTACACCAGACAAGTTCTCTAAGGCGTGGGCTCATGAAATTTTGCAAACTCCCTCATACATAGATCTAGTTGACGCATGCCAAATTTCAGACCCCTGGCTCGTAGGCTTCAGCCGTGACGGACCCCCCAAGTCCTTTATGAGGCCTTTAGCTCCCTTAAACTAGACATTTGAAATTACACCAGACAAGTTCTCTAAGGCGTGGGCTCATGAAATTTTGCAAACTCCCTCATACATACATCTAGTTGACGCATGCCAAATTTCAGACCCCTGGCTCGTAGGCTTCAGCCGTGACGGACCCCCCTAGTCCTTTATGAGGCCTTTAGCTCCCTTAAATTAGACATTTAAAATTACACCAGACAAGTTCTCTAAGGCGTGGGCTCATGAAATTTTGCAAACTCCCTCATACATACATCTAGTTGACGCATGCCAAATTTCAGACCCCTGGCTCGTAGGCTTCAGCCGTGACGGACCCCCCAAGTCCTTTATGAGGCCTTTAGCTCCCTTAAACTAGACATTTGAAATTACACCAGACAAGTTCTCTAAGGCGTGGGCTCATGAAATTTTGCAAACTCCCTCATACATAGATCTAGTTGACGCATGCCAAATTTCAGACCCCTGGCTCGTAGGCTTCAGCCGTGACGGACCCCCCTAGTCCTTTATGAGGCCTTTAGCTCCCTTAAATTAGACATTTAAAATTACACCAGACAAGTTCTCTAAGGCGTGGGCTCATGAAATTTTGCAAACTCCCTCATACATACATCTAGTTGACGCATGCCAAATTTCAGACCCCTGGCTCGTAGGCTTCAGCCGTGACGGACCCCCCAAGTCCTTTATGAGGCCTTTAGCTCCCTTAGACATTTAAAATTACACAAGACAAGTTCTCTAAGGCGTGGGCTCATGAAATTTTGCAAACTCCCTCATACATAGATCTAGTTGACGCATGCCAAATTTCAGACCCCTGGCTCGTAGGCTTCAGCCGTGACGGACCCCCCAAGTCCTTTATGAGGCCTTTAGCTCCCTTAGACATTTAAAATTACACAAGACAAGTTCTCTAAGGCGTGGGCTCATGAAATTTTGCAAACTCCCTCATACATACATCTAGTTGACGCATGCCAAATTTCAGACCCCTGGCTCGTAGGCTTCAGCCGTGACGGACCCCCCAAGTCCTTTATGAGGCCTTTAGCTCCCTTAAACTAGACATTTAAAATTACACCAGACAAGTTCTCTAAGGCGTGGGCTCATGAAATTTTGCAAACTCCCTCATACATAGATCTAGTTGACGCATGCCAAATTTCAGACCCCTGGCTCGTAGGCTTCAGCCGTGACGGACCCCCCAAGTCCTTTATGAGGCCTTTAGCTCCCTTAAACTAGACATTTAAAATTACACCAGACAAGTTCTCTAAGGCGTGGGCTCATGAAATTTTGCAAACTCCCTCATACATAGATCTAGCTGACGCATGCCAAATTTCAGACCCCTGGCTCGTAGGCTTCAGCCGTGACGGACCCCCCAAGTCCTTTATGAGGCCTTTAGCTCCCTTAAACTAGACATTTGAAATTACACCAGACAAGTTCTCTAAGGCGTGGGCTCATGAAATTTTGCAAACTCCCTCATACATACATCTAGTTGACGCATGCCAAATTTCAGACCCCTGGCTCGTAGGCTTCAGCCGTGACGGACCCCCCTAGTCCTTTATGAGGCCTTTAGCTCCCTTAAATTAGACATTTAAAATTACACCAGACAAGTTCTCTAAGGCGTGGGCTCATGAAATTTTGCAAACTCCCTCATACATACATCTAGTTGACGCATGCCAAATTTCAGACCCCTGGCTCGTAGGCTTCAGCCGTGACGGACCCCCCAAGTCCTTTATGAGGCCTTTAGCTCCCTTAAACTAGACATTTGAAATTACACCAGACAAGTTCTCTAAGGCGTGGGCTCATGAAATTTTGCAAACTCCCTCATACATAGATCTAGTTGACGCATGCCAAATTTCAGACCCCTGGCTCGTAGGCTTCAGCCGTGACGGACCCCCCTAGTCCTTTATGAGGCCTTTAGCTCCCTTAAATTAGACATTTAAAATTACACCAGACAAGTTCTCTAAGGCGTGGGCTCATGAAATTTTGCAAACTCCCTCATACATACATCTAGTTGACGCATGCCAAATTTCAGACCCCTGGCTCGTAGGCTTCAGCCGTGACGGACCCCCCAAGTCCTTTATGAGGCCTTTAGCTCCCTTAGACATTTAAAATTACACCAGACAAGTTCTCTAAGGCGTGGGCTCATGAAATTTTGCAAACTCCCTCATACATACATCTAGTTGACGCATGCCAAATTTCAGACCCCTGGCTCGTAGGCTTCAGCCGTGACGGACCCCCCAAGTCCTTTATGAGGCCTTTAGCTCCCTTAAACTAGACATTTAAAATTACACCAGACAAGTTCTCTAAGGCGTGGGCTCATGAAATTTTGCATACTCCCTCATACATAGATCTAGTTGACGCATGCCAAATTTCAGACCCCTGGCTCGTAGGGTCAGGCTAGAGGTGGTGCTGACCAAGGCATTCGCAGTAAGGGACAGCCATTACGCTAAAACCCCTTACCCCCTTCCCGAACCCTAAGACCCCCCTTCCCCAACCATACGAGTGTTTAATGAACCCATCAGTTAAAAAGTATGCCTACCATAACCCCATGCACAGTGACTTGTGGAGGACATGACAAGGGAAAACTGAGACATTAATTAAACAAAGGCCTTTTATTTGCCTGTTCCTATGTAAACTTCAAAGCTTAAGTGCAAAGCAACAAATAAAACAGCTGTGACAAAAATATAAATAAAATAAATAGAAATATAAATACTTAATAGAGGAGATATAAAACAGGGAAGAAAGATGGCCTTTCAGAGAGGCATCCTTCCTCCTTATGTAGGGACTGATGATCTGAAATGTAGACAAGCAGAGAGAAAAAAAAAAAAAAAAAAAGCATATGAGCAACAGCAAGCACAACAGTAAAGTATTAGTAACAACCACCATCTTAAATGTTTTAAATGTTCAGTGAAGGTGGCTTACTGTTGCATTTGCTTCAATAAGCCTCGGACGTTATCAATCGTCAGTCGGAGGTCTTTGCAGTGCTGGAGGAGGGTGGGAGACCGGGACAAGACTCTGTTGATCTGAAAGAGACAGTATTCCATTTCAGTCATGCGTGATACATCGGTGGCAGTAACTGATATGATACCAAACAGCATACTAACCGTGTCTGTTCTTATTGGCCGTTCCTGCCAATGGTCCCTGAATTGCTGCCGAAGCATATCCTTCAGGGTCTCAGGATACGTTATCTTGCGTCGGACGAGTGCCTTCTGTGATTTTAAAGAAATGACATTACTTTGATCACTGCACATTATCACAGAGAAATTACCCAAAACATGTTTGAAAAGTTAAAAAAAAAAAAATAAAAAAAAAAAAGACGCCTTGGCATTACCCGAGCAAACGGCACTGCTTTTGGCAGAGGACTTGGGACCTGTCAAAGAGATGTGTTCAGTTTGACATGTACACACACACACACACACACACACACGTTATTAATGCTTCAATTACCAAAATTAACCGGTTAAACTTACTTCAAACTCCGACTCCTCCAGCTGCTGCTGCTGCTGCTGCTCCTCCTCCTCCTCCTCCTGCTCCAGCTGCTGGAGGACAACCACCACCTTACACGATGGCTGCGTGCCATGTGCCCCCAGGTCTCCCTCCACCTGGGCAGTGCCACCTGTTGGAAGATATGTTGTTTTAGCCTCACCATAGCTGTTCCCTTGCTGAAGTGATTGACGTGTCTTCCACCACAGGTCGTTTCCACCTTCTGTGGAACATATTAGGGGTAGCAACTGCACCCGGCTGGACTCACCCTGACTACATGTGGCGCCACTGGGGCCTTCCCCGGAGAGCTGGACCGCTGTGGTGACCACCTCATCTGAGGAGGAGGAGGTGGTGACGAGCACAGGAGCTGATCGTCGCCGTCTGCAGCTGAGGGATGGCATGTCGCCCTCCTCGCTCCGAGACTGCCGACCGCCAGAATGCTGCGAACGTGACCAGGATCCCGACCCCTGAGGCACAGAGGAGCTTTGCCTTTTCAGCTTGGCCACCTCCTTCTCCAGGCGTCGGAGCCGCCGTTTCAGCCGTGCCATCTCATCCTCCCTCTGCTTGCGTGCGCCTCTCAAGTCGTGCAACGACCTTCGTGCCGCCGCCTTCTTGGCGATCGCAATCTGGGTTTTGGGCAGGAGGTAATCGTGTGAGATTCTTTAAGATGAACTGCAGCATAGATTTCCTATACAGATACAATTAAATGGAATGGGATGCAATACCAGCCGCTTCAGCTCGTCGCCGTCCAGCGAGTGCCGCAGCTTCAGGTGGCGGTCAATTCGGCTGAGGTTTGTCGCCGGGCAGAGGGGCACGGGGCAATCTATCGGCCCGGCAAATCTGCCCGACGACAAGGAGTTCAGCAGCCTCCTCTCCGCGTTGCTGTCCACCTTGTGCACGGCACGGAGGTGGACCGAAACGTTCTTGTAGACAGCCCGGCAAAGCGGGCAGGCCTGGGGCTTGCGGGGCATGATGGAAAAACACAAAAACAGTACCTGAAATGAAGAAGAAATTTCAAAATTATTAACCATCTAGAAAGAGGCACATTTGATTACATATGGTTCAGAGTCCATTGCTCTACCCATCTAGTGGTACCAAGTACTTAATTATTCAACCATTTAATTTCAATTATAGGTTAAATGGGAGCATAAACCCATTGGTGGAAGAACTGGCGCACCTTGTGGTCACGCACGTATAGGAAGAGGTTGACGTAACCGGTAGGCAACCAAGCATTAACTTCAAAGCCACATATGCACAATCGACTGTTGATTTAAGTTTGTCTAAACATGCAATTAAACAGCGATATACATTGTAACAGCAGCGCTCGTTTCAAACCGGCAGATTACGTTTATCCGAGCAACGCCACGCGGCAAATGGTGGCTCTTGAGTAGCACACACCCGAAATGGCGATTCTACCCCCAACAAACTGCGGCCACGGCGAGTGTTGCGTCAGCTTACAAAGACCAATTAGACAGCCGTATGCATTTCAGAAGCGGCAGATTAATTATATGTCTAGACAAACGCAAAACAGACATATACATTGTAACAGCAGCGTTCGTATCAAAGCGGCAGATTAATTAATTCCCCGTTTAGACAAACGCAAAACAGCCATATACATTGTAACAGCAGCGTTCGTATCAAAGCGGCAGATTAATTAATTCCCCGTTTAGACAAACGCAAAACAGCCATATACATTGTAACAGCAGCGTTCGTATCAAAGCGGCAGATTAATTAATTCCCCGTTTAGACAAACGCAAAACAGCCATATACATTGTAACAGCAGCGTTCGTATCAAAGCGGCAGATTACGTGTATCCGAGCAACGCCACGCGGCAAATGGTGGCTCTTGAGTAGCACACACCCGAAATGGCGATTCTACCCCCAACAAACTGCGGCCACGGCGAGTGTTGCGTCAGCTTACAAAGACCAATTAGACAGCCGTATGCATTTCAGAAGCGGCAGATTAATTATATGTCTAGACAAACGCAAAACAGACATATACATTGTAACAGCAGCGTTCGTATCAAAGCGGCAGATTAATTAATTCCCCGTTTAGACAAACGCAAAACAGCCATATACATTGTAACAGCAGCGTTCGTATCAAAGCGGCAGACTAAGTTTATCTAAACATGGAATTAAACTGCGATATGCTTTGTAAAACAGTTACTTTGAAATCTTAAGTAATGCATTGTCTAAAAAGCGTAAAGTACTTACGAAGTGCTGGGGGAAAACTTCAAATTGAAGATGTACCAATTCGGCTGCTTCTCTGCCCCGTCCCGAATAAACACTAATGAGGAAAGTTAGCTTGCTGCTCACTTATAGGCACGCCCCCGCCCGCGCGCCACCCCCCGTGAAAGAAAATGCTGGCGCAAAGCCCTGAAATACAATTTTGGGTGACTTTCAATGGATACCTCGAGAGAAGTCCCAGAAACCCCTATATATGGCCACGAAGGGCAGAATGTCCTCTTTCACATGCATTTCCAATTATCCTTTTAAGTCGCTCCTACGTCGAGTTATACGCTAATTCATTATGTGGTATTGTCTTTGACCGTAATATAAATGTTTAAACTACATGATGTCTAAGTATGTGGACCGATAATATCCAGACTAGGCAAATCTGTAGTAAGTGTTATACTTGAAATAATTTCAAATTTCAAATTCTAATTAAAGTTCGCGCGCTACTCACTACCCCCACCAAACACCCCCCCCCCCCCCCCTCCCCACCCAGTGAAAGAAAATGCTGACGCAATGCCCTAAATTGCAATTTTCGGTGATTTTGCATAGATACGTGGGGAAAAGTCTGAGACCCATATATGTCCACTTTGGTATGCATTTCAAATTATCCTTTTAGGTCGCTCCTCCGTACAGTTATACGCTAAATGATTTTGTGTACCCTAACCCCCGTCATATAAATGTTTGACCTCCGTAATGTCTTCATGAAGCTCGAGGGGGCCCGCTGTATCGCGGATTTTTCTGTGGAACATATGTAATATATATGTCATTTTCTATCGCGGAAATCTGCGGTTGTATAGTGATCTTTTTTTTTTTTTTACATCCTGCCTGTATAGTGTACTTTGCAGCCTATTCATAACAAACCATGCGGTTTTCAGCAGACACAACGTGTGCTAGACAAAAATTCGGTAGAACAATATTATAATTTATAATAACTAACATATACGTAACATTTAAGCAATACACTAGTAAATAATAAAACACATCTGCTACATACAGGAATACGTAGCCATGCAGTCACGATTCAATGCGAAATGAACATACGCTTCTCATTTGTCACTACGCATATGCTAGACAAGAGTTATTTAGAACAATACGTATTATGAGTTATAACTATAACATGTTATAGTTATAATATAAATATATATATATATAAACATATTATTCTTATAAGTTATTCATATCCTTAGGTGGAGGACATTGCAGTTGATGATGAGCTCTTGTATGACTATGGGGTCAGGAGGAGGTCCTTTGCTGGCGAAGGACTGGACCTGAACTGGATGTGATACAGTAGATGTCCAGTAGATGGCACTCTTACATTATCAATGCATGCGTGTATGGATTTCACCAGTAAACGTTATAAAAGGTATTTCCAGGTCGTGACCAATCATGTATTTCAAAGACACCACACCTGTGTACACATCCAACACAATACATTGGTGTTACTTACTTTAGCCTGTTGGTTCATGGCGGACTAGTCCTAACCCTAAGAGTAATTTAACCATAGGTTCTCAAACTTAACCACCCCCTGATTCTAACCCTGATTCTAAGGGTAATATAACCCTTAGGCATCAGTGCGGGAAAGGGACTGGGACTTTGCCACTTAACCCCGTCGTTCTAGCGCCACCAGGAGGCCACTTGGAGAACGCAGCGACTTGGAGACCGGGCACTTGCAGATTCTGAACCGGCACTGCCTGGGAGACGCGTGTACCAAATTCCAAGTCTCTGGAGCCGACGGTGCCTCAGAAATTAAACTGAGAATTAAAGTTGAGAACCAGAGATGCAGCAACACATGTGTTGCTGGGACTCTGATATGGGGAAAAAGGAGCTCGGCCTTGTCAAATGCTCATAACTTTTAACTGGAATGACTGACAAGCATGAAACTTGGCATACTCCCTCATACATACATCTAGTTGACGCATGCCAAATTTCAGACCCCTGGCTCGTAGGCTTCAGCCGTGACGGACCCCCCAAATCATTATGAGGCCATTAGCTCCCTTACATTAGACATTTAAAATTACACCAGACAAGTTCTCTAAGGTGTGGGCTCATGAAATTTTGCATACTCCCTCATACATACATCTAGTTGACGCATGCCAAATTTCAGACCCCTGGCTCGTAGGCTTCAGCCGTGACGGACCCCCCAAATCATTATGAGGCCATTAGCTCCCTTACATTAGACATTTAAAATTACACCAGACAAGTTCTCTAAGGCGTGGGCTCATGAAATTTTGCATACTCCCTCATACATACATCTAGTTGACGCATGCCAAATTTCAGACCCCTGGCTCGTAGGCTTCAGCCGTGACGGACCACCCAATTAATTTATGAGGCCTTTAGCTCCCTTACATTAGACATTTAAAATTACACCAGACAAGTTCTCTAAGGCGTGGGCTCATGAAATTTTGCATACTCCCTCATACATACATCTAGTTGACGCATGCCAAATTTCAGACCCCTGGCTCGTAGGCTTCAGCCGTGACGGACCCCCCAAATCATTATGAGGCCATTAGCTCCCTTACATTAGACATTTAAAATTACACCAGACAAGTTCTCTAAGGCGTGGGCTCATGAAATTTTGCATACTCCCTCATACATACATCTAGTTGACGCATGCCAAATTTCAGACCCCTGGCTCGTAGGCTTCAGCCGTGACGGACCCCCCAAATCATTATGAGGCCATTAGCTGCCTTACATTAGACATTTAAAATTACACCAGACAAGTTCTCTAAGGCGTGGGCTCATGAAATTTTGCATACTCCCTCATACATACATCTAGTTGACGCATGCCAAATTTCAGACCCCTGGCTCGTAGGCTTCAGCCGTGACGGACCACCCAAATCATTATGAGGCCATTAGCTGCCTTACATTAGACATTTAAAATTACACCAGACAAGTTCTCTAAGGCGTGGGCTCATGAAAT
This sequence comes from Paramormyrops kingsleyae, assembly GCF_048594095.1. Classification (NCBI taxonomy): domain Eukaryota; kingdom Metazoa; phylum Chordata; class Actinopteri; order Osteoglossiformes; family Mormyridae; genus Paramormyrops; species Paramormyrops kingsleyae. The sequence goes on along the minus strand of NW_027325964.1, from coordinate 1,503,889 downwards.
TTTGCATACTCCCTCATACATACATCTAGTTGACGCATGCCAAATTTCAGACCCCTGGCTCGTAGGCTTCAGCCGTGACGGACCCCCCAAATCATTATGAGGCCATTAGCTCCCTTACATTAGACATTTAAAATTACACCAGACAAGTTCTCTAAGGCGTGGGCTCATGAAATTTTGCATACTCCCTCATACATACATCTAGTTGACGCATGCCAAATTTCAGACCCCTGGCTCGTAGGCTTCAGCCGTGACGGACCCCCCAAATCATTATGAGGCCATTAGCTCCCTTAAATTAGACATTTGAAATTACACCAGACAAGTTCTCTAAGGCGTGGGCTCATGAAATTTTGCAAACTCCCTCATACATAGATCTAGTTGACGCATGCCAAATTTCAGACCCCTGGCTCGTAGGCTTCAGCCGTGACGGACCCCCCAAGTCCTTTATGAGGCCTTTAGCTCCCTTAAACTAGACATTTGAAATTACACCAGACAAGTTCTCTAAGGCGTGGGCTCATGAAATTTTGCAAACTCCCTCATACATACATCTAGTTGACGCATGCCAAATTTCAGACCCCTGGCTCGTAGGCTTCAGCCGTGACGGACCCCCCTAGTCCTTTATGAGGCCTTTAGCTCCCTTAAATTAGACATTTAAAATTACACCAGACAAGTTCTCTAAGGCGTGGGCTCATGAAATTTTGCAAACTCCCTCATACATACATCTAGTTGACGCATGCCAAATTTCAGACCCCTGGCTCGTAGGCTTCAGCCGTGACGGACCCCCCAAGTCCTTTATGAGGCCTTTAGCTCCCTTAAACTAGACATTTGAAATTACACCAGACAAGTTCTCTAAGGCGTGGGCTCATGAAATTTTGCAAACTCCCTCATACATAGATCTAGTTGACGCATGCCAAATTTCAGACCCCTGGCTCGTAGGCTTCAGCCGTGACGGACCCCCCTAGTCCTTTATGAGGCCTTTAGCTCCCTTAAATTAGACATTTAAAATTACACCAGACAAGTTCTCTAAGGCGTGGGCTCATGAAATTTTGCAAACTCCCTCATACATACATCTAGTTGACGCATGCCAAATTTCAGACCCCTGGCTCGTAGGCTTCAGCCGTGACGGACCCCCCAAGTCCTTTATGAGGCCTTTAGCTCCCTTAGACATTTAAAATTACACAAGACAAGTTCTCTAAGGCGTGGGCTCATGAAATTTTGCAAACTCCCTCATACATAGATCTAGTTGACGCATGCCAAATTTCAGACCCCTGGCTCGTAGGCTTCAGCCGTGACGGACCCCCCAAGTCCTTTATGAGGCCTTTAGCTCCCTTAGACATTTAAAATTACACAAGACAAGTTCTCTAAGGCGTGGGCTCATGAAATTTTGCAAACTCCCTCATACATACATCTAGTTGACGCATGCCAAATTTCAGACCCCTGGCTCGTAGGCTTCAGCCGTGACGGACCCCCCAAGTCCTTTATGAGGCCTTTAGCTCCCTTAAACTAGACATTTAAAATTACACCAGACAAGTTCTCTAAGGCGTGGGCTCATGAAATTTTGCAAACTCCCTCATACATAGATCTAGTTGACGCATGCCAAATTTCAGACCCCTGGCTCGTAGGCTTCAGCCGTGACGGACCCCCCAAGTCCTTTATGAGGCCTTTAGCTCCCTTAAACTAGACATTTAAAATTACACCAGACAAGTTCTCTAAGGCGTGGGCTCATGAAATTTTGCAAACTCCCTCATACATAGATCTAGCTGACGCATGCCAAATTTCAGACCCCTGGCTCGTAGGCTTCAGCCGTGACGGACCCCCCAAGTCCTTTATGAGGCCTTTAGCTCCCTTAAACTAGACATTTGAAATTACACCAGACAAGTTCTCTAAGGCGTGGGCTCATGAAATTTTGCAAACTCCCTCATACATACATCTAGTTGACGCATGCCAAATTTCAGACCCCTGGCTCGTAGGCTTCAGCCGTGACGGACCCCCCTAGTCCTTTATGAGGCCTTTAGCTCCCTTAAATTAGACATTTAAAATTACACCAGACAAGTTCTCTAAGGCGTGGGCTCATGAAATTTTGCAAACTCCCTCATACATACATCTAGTTGACGCATGCCAAATTTCAGACCCCTGGCTCGTAGGCTTCAGCCGTGACGGACCCCCCAAGTCCTTTATGAGGCCTTTAGCTCCCTTAAACTAGACATTTGAAATTACACCAGACAAGTTCTCTAAGGCGTGGGCTCATGAAATTTTGCAAACTCCCTCATACATAGATCTAGTTGACGCATGCCAAATTTCAGACCCCTGGCTCGTAGGCTTCAGCCGTGACGGACCCCCCTAGTCCTTTATGAGGCCTTTAGCTCCCTTAAATTAGACATTTAAAATTACACCAGACAAGTTCTCTAAGGCGTGGGCTCATGAAATTTTGCAAACTCCCTCATACATACATCTAGTTGACGCATGCCAAATTTCAGACCCCTGGCTCGTAGGCTTCAGCCGTGACGGACCCCCCAAGTCCTTTATGAGGCCTTTAGCTCCCTTAGACATTTAAAATTACACAAGACAAGTTCTCTAAGGCGTGGGCTCATGAAATTTTGCAAACTCCCTCATACATAGATCTAGTTCACGCATGCCAAATTTCAGACCCCTGGCTCGTAGGCTTCAGCCGTGACGGACCCCCCAAGTCCTTTATGAGGCCTTTAGCTCCCTTAGACATTTAAAATTACACAAGACAAGTTCTCTAAGGCGTGGGCTCATGAAATTTTGCAAACTCCCTCATACATACATCTAGTTGACGCATGCCAAATTTCAGACCCCTGGCTCGTAGGCTTCAGCCGTGACGGACCCCCCAAGTCCTTTATGAGGCCTTTAGCTCCCTTAAACTAGACATTTAAAATTACACCAGACAAGTTCTCTAAGGCGTGGGCTCATGAAATTTTGCAAACTCCCTCATACATAGATCTAGTTGACGCATGCCAAATTTCAGACCCCTGGCTCGTAGGCTTCAGCCGTGACGGACCCCCCAAGTCCTTTATGAGGCCTTTAGCTCCCTTAAACTAGACATTTAAAATTACACCAGACAAGTTCTCTAAGGCGTGGGCTCATGAAATTTTGCAAACTCCCTCATACATAGATCTAGCTGACGCATGCCAAATTTCAGACCCCTGGCTCGTAGGCTTCAGCCGTGACGGACCCCCCAAGTCCTTTATGAGGCCTTTAGCTCCCTTAAATTAGACATTTGAAATTACACCAGACAAGTTCTCTAAGGCGTGGGCTCATGAAATTTTGCAAACTCCCTCATACATAGATCTAGTTGACGCATGCCAAATTTCAGACCCCTGGCTCGTAGGCCTCAGCCGTGACGGACCCCCAAGTCCTTTATGAGGCCTTTAGCTCCCTTAAACTAGACATTTAAAATTACACCAGACAAGTTCTCTAAGGCGTGGGCTCATGAAATTTTGCAAACTCCCTCATACATAGATCTAGTTGACGCATGCCAAATTTCAGACCCCTGGCTCGTAGGCTTCAGCCGTGACGGACCCCCCAAGTCCTTTATGAGGCCTTTAGCTCCCTTAAATTAGACATTTGAAATTACACCAGACAAGTTCTCTAAGGCGTGGGCTCATGAAATTTTGCAAACTCCCTCATACATAGATCTAGTTGACGCATGCCAAATTTCAGACCCCTGGCTCGTAGGCTTCAGCCGTGACGGACCCCCCAAGTCCTTTATGAGGCCTTTAGCTCCCTTAGACATTTAAAATTACACAAGACAAGTTCTCTAAGGCGTGGGCTCATGAAATTTTGCAAACTCCCTCATACATAGATCTAGTTGACGCATGCCAAATTTCAGACCCCTGGCTCGTAGGCTTCAGCCGTGACGGACCCCCCAAGTCCTTTATGAGGCCTTTAGCTCCCTTAGACATTTAAAATTACACAAGACAAGTTCTCTAAGGCGTGGGCTCATGAAATTTTGCAAACTCCCTCATACATAGATCTAGTTGATGCATGCCAAATTTCAGACCCCTGGCTCGTAGGCTTCAGCCGTGACGGACCCCCCAAGTCCTTTATGAGGCCTTTAGCTCCCTTAGACATTTAAAATTACACAAGAAAAGTTCTCTAAGGCGTGGGCTCATGAAATTTTGCAAACTCCCTCATACATAGATCTAGTTGACGCATGCCAAATTTCAGACCCCTGGCTCGTAGGCTTCAGCCGTGACGGACCCCCCAAGTCCTTTATGAGGCCTTTAGCTCCCTTAAATTAGACATTTAAAATTACACCAGACAAGTTCTCTAAGGCGTGGGCTCATGAAATTTTGGAAACTCCCTCATACATAGATCTAGTTGACGCATGCCAAATTTCAGACCCCTGGCTCGTAGGCTTCAGCCGTGACGGACCCCCCTAGTCCTTTATGAGGCCTTTAGCTCCCTTAAATTAGACATTTAAAATTACACCAGACAAGTTCTCTAAGGCGTGGGCTCATGAAATTTTGCAAACTCCCTCATACATACATCTAGTTGACGCATGCCAAATTTCAGACCCCTGGCTCGTAGGCTTCAGCCGTGACGGACCCCCCAAGTCCTTTATGAGGCCTTTAGCTCCCTTAAACTAGACATTTGAAATTACACCAGACAAGTTCTCTAAGGCGTGGGCTCATGAAATTTTGCAAACTCCCTCATACATAGATCTAGTTGACGCATGCCAAATTTCAGACCCCTGGCTCGTAGGCTTCAGCCGTGACGGACCCCCCAAGTCCTTTATGAGGCCTTTAGCTCCCTTAGACATTTAAAATTACACAAGACAAGTTCTCTAAGGCGTGGGCTCATGAAATTTTGCAAACTCCCTCATACATAGATCTAGTTGACGCATGCCAAATTTCAGACCCCTGGCTCGTAGGCTTCAGCCGTGACGGACCCCCCAAGTCCTTTATGAGGCCTTTAGCTCCCTTAGACATTTAAAATTACACAAGACAAGTTCTCTAAGGCGTGGGCTCATGAAATTTTGCAAACTCCCTCATACATAGATCTAGTTGACGCATGCCAAATTTCAGACCCCTGGCTCGTAGGCTTCAGCCGTGACGGACCCCCCAAGTCCTTTATGAGGCCTTTAGCTCCCTTAAACTAGACATTTAAAATTACACCAGACAAGTTCTCTAAGGCGTGGGCTCATGAAATTTTGCAAACTCCCTCATACATACATCTAGTTGACGCATGCCAAATTTCAGACCCCTGGCTCGTAGGCTTCAGCCGTGACGGACCCCCCAAGTCCTTTATGAGGCCTTTAGCTCCCTTAGACATTTAAAATTACACAAGACAAGTTCTCTAAGGCGTGGGCTCATGAAATTTTGCAAACTCCCTCATACATAGATCTAGTTGACGCATGCCAAATTTCAGACCCCTGGCTCGTAGGCTTCAGCCGTGACGGACCCCCCAAGTCCTTTATGAGGCCTTTAGCTCCCTTAGACATTTAAAATTACACAAGACAAGTTCTCTAAGGCGTGGGCTCATGAAATTTTGCAAACTCCCTCATACATACATCTAGTTGACGCATGCCAAATTTCAGACCCCTGGCTCGTAGGCTTCAGCCGTGACGGACCCCCCAAGTCCTTTATGAGGCCTTTAGCTCCCTTAAACTAGACATTTAAAATTACACCAGACAAGTTCTCTAAGGCGTGGGCTCATGAAATTTTGCAAACTCCCTCATACATAGATCTAGTTGACGCATGCCAAATTTCAGACCCCTGGCTCGTAGGCTTCAGCCGTGACGGACCCCCCAAGTCCTTTATGAGGCCTTTAGCTCCCTTAAACTAGACATTTAAAATTACACCAGACAAGTTCTCTAAGGCGTGGGCTCATGAAATTTTGCAAACTCCCTCATACATAGATCTAGCTGACGCATGCCAAATTTCAGACCCCTGGCTCGTAGGCTTCAGCCGTGACGGACCCCCCAAGTCCTTTATGAGGCCTTTAGCTCCCTTAAACTAGACATTTGAAATTACACCAGACAAGTTCTCTAAGGCGTGGGCTCATGAAATTTTGCAAACTCCCTCATACATACATCTAGTTGACGCATGCCAAATTTCAGACCCCTGGCTCGTAGGCTTCAGCCGTGACGGACCCCCCTAGTCCTTTATGAGGCCTTTAGCTCCCTTAAATTAGACATTTAAAATTACACCAGACAAGTTCTCTAAGGCGTGGGCTCATGAAATTTTGCAAACTCCCTCATACATACATCTAGTTGACGCATGCCAAATTTCAGACCCCTGGCTCGTAGGCTTCAGCCGTGACGGACCCCCCAAGTCCTTTATGAGGCCTTTAGCTCCCTTAAACTAGACATTTGAAATTACACCAGACAAGTTCTCTAAGGCGTGGGCTCATGAAATTTTGCAAACTCCCTCATACATAGATCTAGTTGACGCATGCCAAATTTCAGACCCCTGGCTCGTAGGCTTCAGCCGTGACGGACCCCCCTAGTCCTTTATGAGGCCTTTAGCTCCCTTAAATTAGACATTTAAAATTACACCAGACAAGTTCTCTAAGGCGTGGGCTCATGAAATTTTGCAAACTCCCTCATACATACATCTAGTTGACGCATGCCAAATTTCAGACCCCTGGCTCGTAGGCTTCAGCCGTGACGGACCCCCCAAGTCCTTTATGAGGCCTTTAGCTCCCTTAGACATTTAAAATTACACAAGACAAGTTCTCTAAGGCGTGGGCTCATGAAATTTTGCAAACTCCCTCATACATAGATCTAGTTCACGCATGCCAAATTTCAGACCCCTGGCTCGTAGGCTTCAGCCGTGACGGACCCCCCAAGTCCTTTATGAGGCCTTTAGCTCCCTTAGACATTTAAAATTACACAAGACAAGTTCTCTAAGGCGTGGGCTCATGAAATTTTGCAAACTCCCTCATACATACATCTAGTTGACGCATGCCAAATTTCAGACCCCTGGCTCGTAGGCTTCAGCCGTGACGGACCCCCCAAGTCCTTTATGAGGCCTTTAGCTCCCTTAAACTAGACATTTAAAATTACACCAGACAAGTTCTCTAAGGCGTGGGCTCATGAAATTTTGCAAACTCCCTCATACATAGATCTAGTTGACGCATGCCAAATTTCAGACCCCTGGCTCGTAGGCTTCAGCCGTGACGGACCCCCCAAGTCCTTTATGAGGCCTTTAGCTCCCTTAAACTAGACATTTAAAATTACACCAGACAAGTTCTCTAAGGCGTGGGCTCATGAAATTTTGCAAACTCCCTCATACATAGATCTAGCTGACGCATGCCAAATTTCAGACCCCTGGCTCGTAGGCTTCAGCCGTGACGGACCCCCCAAGTCCTTTATGAGGCCTTTAGCTCCCTTAAATTAGACATTTGAAATTACACCAGACAAGTTCTCTAAGGCGTGGGCTCATGAAATTTTGCAAACTCCCTCATACATAGATCTAGTTGACGCATGCCAAATTTCAGACCCCTGGCTCGTAGGCCTCAGCCGTGACGGACCCCCAAGTCCTTTATGAGGCCTTTAGCTCCCTTAAACTAGACATTTAAAATTACACCAGACAAGTTCTCTAAGGCGTGGGCTCATGAAATTTTGCAAACTCCCTCATACATAGATCTAGTTGACGCATGCCAAATTTCAGACCCCTGGCTCGTAGGCTTCAGCCGTGACGGACCCCCCAAGTCCTTTATGAGGCCTTTAGCTCCCTTAAATTAGACATTTGAAATTACACCAGACAAGTTCTCTAAGGCGTGGGCTCATGAAATTTTGCAAACTCCCTCATACATAGATCTAGTTGACGCATGCCAAATTTCAGACCCCTGGCTCGTAGGCTTCAGCCGTGACGGACCCCCCAAGTCCTTTATGAGGCCTTTAGCTCCCTTAGACATTTAAAATTACACAAGACAAGTTCTCTAAGGCGTGGGCTCATGAAATTTTGCAAACTCCCTCATACATAGATCTAGTTGACGCATGCCAAATTTCAGACCCCTGGCTCGTAGGCTTCAGCCGTGACGGACCCCCCAAGTCCTTTATGAGGCCTTTAGCTCCCTTAGACATTTAAAATTACACAAGACAAGTTCTCTAAGGCGTGGGCTCATGAAATTTTGCAAACTCCCTCATACATAGATCTAGTTGATGCATGCCAAATTTCAGACCCCTGGCTCGTAGGCTTCAGCCGTGACGGACCCCCCAAGTCCTTTATGAGGCCTTTAGCTCCCTTAGACATTTAAAATTACACAAGAAAAGTTCTCTAAGGCGTGGGCTCATGAAATTTTGCAAACTCCCTCATACATAGATCTAGTTGACGCATGCCAAATTTCAGACCCCTGGCTCGTAGGCTTCAGCCGTGACGGACCCCCCAAGTCCTTTATGAGGCCTTTAGCTCCCTTAAATTAGACATTTAAAATTACACCAGACAAGTTCTCTAAGGCGTGGGCTCATGAAATTTTGGAAACTCCCTCATACATAGATCTAGTTGACGCATGCCAAATTTCAGACCCCTGGCTCGTAGGCTTCAGCCGTGACGGACCCCCCTAGTCCTTTATGAGGCCTTTAGCTCCCTTAAATTAGACATTTAAAATTACACCAGACAAGTTCTCTAAGGCGTGGGCTCATGAAATTTTGCAAACTCCCTCATACATACATCTAGTTGACGCATGCCAAATTTCAGACCCCTGGCTCGTAGGCTTCAGCCGTGACGGACCCCCCAAGTCCTTTATGAGGCCTTTAGCTCCCTTAAACTAGACATTTGAAATTACACCAGACAAGTTCTCTAAGGCGTGGGCTCATGAAATTTTGCAAACTCCCTCATACATAGATCTAGTTGACGCATGCCAAATTTCAGACCCCTGGCTCGTAGGCTTCAGCCGTGACGGACCCCCCAAGTCCTTTATGAGGCCTTTAGCTCCCTTAGACATTTAAAATTACACAAGACAAGTTCTCTAAGGCGTGGGCTCATGAAATTTTGCAAACTCCCTCATACATAGATCTAGTTGACGCATGCCAAATTTCAGACCCCTGGCTCGTAGGCTTCAGCCGTGACGGACCCCCCAAGTCCTTTATGAGGCCTTTAGCTCCCTTAGACATTTAAAATTACACAAGACAAGTTCTCTAAGGCGTGGGCTCATGAAATTTTGCAAACTCCCTCATACATAGATCTAGTTGACGCATGCCAAATTTCAGACCCCTGGCTCGTAGGCTTCAGCCGTGACGGACCCCCCAAGTCCTTTATGAGGCCTTTAGCTCCCTTAAACTAGACATTTAAAATTACACCAGACAAGTTCTCTAAGGCGTGGGCTCATGAAATTTTGCAAACTCCCTCATACATAGATCTAGTTGACGCATGCCAAATTTCAGACCCCTGGCTCGTAGGCTTCAGCCGTGACGGACCCCCCAAGTCCTTTATGAGGCCTTTAGCTCCCTTAAACTAGACATTTAAAATTACACCAGACAAGTTCTCTAAGGCGTGGGCTCATGAAATTTTGCAAACTCCCTCATACATAGATCTAGCTGACGCATGCCAAATTTCAGACCCCTGGCTCGTAGGCTTCAGCCGTGACGGACCCCCCAAGTCCTTTATGAGGCCTTTAGCTCCCTTAAACTAGACATTTAAAATTACACCAGACAAGTTCTCTAAGGCGTGGGCTCATGAAATTTTGCAAACTCCCTCATACGTAGATCTAGTTGACGCATGCCAAATTTCAGACCCCTGGCTCGTAGGCTTCAGCCGTGACGGACCCCCCAAGTCCTTTATGAGGCCTTTAGCTCCCTTAAATTAGACATTTGAAATTACACCAGACAAGTTCTCTAAGGCGTGGGCTCATGAAATTTTGCAAACTCCCTCATACATAGATCTAGTTGACGCATGCCAAATTTCAGACCCCTGGCTCGTAGGCCTCAGCCGTGACGGACCCCCAAGTCCTTTATGAGGCCTTTAGCTCCCTTAAACTAGACATTTAAAATTACACCAGACAAGTTCTCTAAGGCGTGGGCTCATGAAATTTTGCAAACTCCCTCATACATAGATCTAGTTGACGCATGCCAAATTTCAGACCCCTGGCTCGTAGGCTTCAGCCGTGACGGACCCCCCAAGTCCTTTATGAGGCCTTTAGCTCCCTTAAATTAGACATTTGAAATTACACAAGACAAGTTCTCTAAGGCGTGGGCTCATGAAATTTTGCAAACTCCCTCATACATAGATCTAGTTGACGCATGCCAAATTTCAGACCCCTGGCTCGTAGGCTTCAGCCGTGACGGACCCCCCAAGTCCTTTATGAGGCCTTTAGCTCCCTTAGACATTTAAAATTACACAAGACAAGTTCTCTAAGGCGTGGGCTCATGAAATTTTGCAAACTCCCTCATACATAGATCTAGTTGACGCATGCCAAATTTCAGACCCCTGGCTCGTAGGCTTCAGCCGTGACGGACCCCCCAAGTCCTTTATGAGGCCTTTAGCTCCCTTAAACTAGACATTTAAAATTACACCAGACAAGTTCTCTAAGGCGTGGGCTCATGAAATTTTGCAAACTCCCTCATACATAGATCTAGTTGACGCATGCCAAATTTCAGACCCCTGGCTCGTAGGCTTCAGCCGTGACGGACCCCCCAAGTCCTTTATGAGGCCTTTAGCTCCCTTAAACTAGACATTTAAAATTACACCAGACAAGTTCTCTAAGGCGTGGGCTCATGAAATTTTGCAAACTCCCTCATACATAGATCTAGCTGACGCATGCCAAATTTCAGACCCCTGGCTCGTAGGCTTCAGCCGTGACGGACCCCCCAAGTCCTTTATGAGGCCTTTAGCTCCCTTAAACTAGACATTTAAAATTACACCAGACAAGTTCTCTAAGGCGTGGGCTCATGAAATTTTGCAAACTCCCTCATACGTAGATCTAGTTGACGCATGCCAAATTTCAGACCCCTGGCTCGTAGGCTTCAGCCGTGACGGACCCCCCAAGTCCTTTATGAGGCCTTTAGCTCCCTTAAATTAGACATTTGAAATTACACCAGACAAGTTCTCTAAGGCGTGGGCTCATGAAATTTTGCAAACTCCCTCATACATAGATCTAGTTGACGCATGCCAAATTTCAGACCCCTGGCTCGTAGGCCTCAGCCGTGACGGACCCCCAAGTCCTTTATGAGGCCTTTAGCTCCCTTAAACTAGACATTTAAAATTACACCAGACAAGTTCTCTAAGGCGTGGGCTCATGAAATTTTGCAAACTCCCTCATACATAGATCTAGTTGACGCATGCCAAATTTCAGACCCCTGGCTCGTAGGCTTCAGCCGTGACGGACCCCCCAAGTCCTTTATGAGGCCTTTAGCTCCCTTAAATTAGACATTTGAAATTACACCAGACAAGTTCTCTAAGGCGTGGGCTCATGAAATTTTGCAAACTCCCTCATACATAGATCTAGTTGACGCATGCCAAATTTCAGACCCCTGGCTCGTAGGCTTCAGCCGTGACGGACCCCCCAAGTCCTTTATGAGGCCTTTAGCTCCCTTAGACATTTAAAATTACACAAGACAAGTTCTCTAAGGCGTGGGCTCATGAAATTTTGCAAACTCCCTCATACATAGATCTAGTTGACGCATGCCAAATTTCAGACCCCTGGCTCGTAGGCTTCAGCCGTGACGGACCCCCCAAGTCCTTTATGAGGCCTTTAGCTCCCTTAGACATTTAAAATTACACAAGACAAGTTCTCTAAGGCGTGGGCTCATGAAATTTTGCAAACTCCCTCATACATAGATCTAGTTGATGCATGCCAAATTTCAGACCCCTGGCTCGTAGGCTTCAGCCGTGACGGACCCCCCAAGTCCTTTATGAGGCCTTTAGCTCCCTTAGACATTTAAAATTACACAAGAAAAGTTCTCTAAGGCGTGGGCTCATGAAATTTTGCAAACTCCCTCATACATAGATCTAGTTGACGCATGCCAAATTTCAGACCCCTGGCTCGTAGGCTTCAGCCGTGACGGACCCCCCAAGTCCTTTATGAGGCCTTTAGCTCCCTTAAATTAGACATTTAAAATTACACCAGACAAGTTCTCTAAGGCGTGGGCTCATGAAATTTTGGAAACTCCCTCATACATAGATCTAGTTGACGCATGCCAAATTTCAGACCCCTGGCTCGTAGGCTTCAGCCGTGACGGACCCCCCTAGTCCTTTATGAGGCCTTTAGCTCCCTTAAATTAGACATTTAAAATTACACCAGACAAGTTCTCTAAGGCGTGGGCTCATGAAATTTTGCAAACTCCCTCATACATACATCTAGTTGACGCATGCCAAATTTCAGACCCCTGGCTCGTAGGCTTCAGCCGTGACGGACCCCCCAAGTCCTTTATGAGGCCTTTAGCTCCCTTAAACTAGACATTTGAAATTACACCAGACAAGTTCTCTAAGGCGTGGGCTCATGAAATTTTGCAAACTCCCTCATACATAGATCTAGTTGACGCATGCCAAATTTCAGACCCCTGGCTCGTAGGCTTCAGCCGTGACGGACCCCCCAAGTCCTTTATGAGGCCTTTAGCTCCCTTAGACATTTAAAATTACACAAGACAAGTTCTCTAAGGCGTGGGCTCATGAAATTTTGCAAACTCCCTCATACATAGATCTAGTTGACGCATGCCAAATTTCAGACCCCTGGCTCGTAGGCTTCAGCCGTGACGGACCCCCCAAGTCCTTTATGAGGCCTTTAGCTCCCTTAGACATTTAAAATTACACAAGACAAGTTCTCTAAGGCGTGGGCTCATGAAATTTTGCAAACTCCCTCATACATAGATCTAGTTGACGCATGCCAAATTTCAGACCCCTGGCTCGTAGGCTTCAGCCGTGACGGACCCCCCAAGTCCTTTATGAGGCCTTTAGCTCCCTTAAACTAGACATTTAAAATTACACCAGACAAGTTCTCTAAGGCGTGGGCTCATGAAATTTTGCAAACTCCCTCATACATAGATCTAGTTGACGCATGCCAAATTTCAGACCCCTGGCTCGTAGGCTTCAGCCGTGACGGACCCCCCAAGTCCTTTAT